>NC_087209.1:46364515-46379515 GCF_015104395.2 Macrobrachium nipponense | reverse complement strand
TCTCTCTCTCTCCTCGTCTCTCTCTCTCTCTCTCTTTCTCTATATATATATATACTATAGATAATATATAATATATTATATATATATATATATTCTATTATACTATATATATATATATATATATATATATATATATATATATATAATATATTTTATATATATATTATTATTTATTTATTATATTATTTATATTTTTTTTTTTAATATATAATAGTATAGATATATATATATTATATTTATTTATATATATATTATTATATATAATATAATATTATATAATATATATATAATGTGTATATAATTCTATATGTGTGTATATATATAATATATATAATATCTATATATATAATATATATATATATATATATAAGATATATATATATTATATATATATATATATTAATATATATCTTATATATATACATATAAAATATAGTATATATATATATATATATATTTAATATATATATATGTATATATATACTATATAGGTATATATATCATATATACTATATATATATATATATATATATATATATATCTATATATATATATATAATATATATACTATATATCTATATATCTATATATATATATATATATATATATATATATATATTATATATATATATATATATACATATAGATATATTTATATATCTATATATTAATATATATATATTATTATATATATATCTATATACATACATATATATATATATCTATATATATATATAGATATATATATATATATATATATATATATCTATATATATTAATTATATATCTATAATATAATTTATTATATGATATGTTTTATAATGTATATCTATATATATATATATATATAAAGAAAATATATATATATGATATATATATATATATATATATATATTATATATATGTTTTATATGTATATATATATATATATATATATAATTATATATATATCTATATATAATTAATATATATTATTATATCGTGCTACAATGTCCTTTAATATCTATTTCACTATACCTCGGAATTAGTATATTTTCATATATGCTTAACCAAAGGGGAATTTGTTTCTCGATAATAGACTTGCCTGGACCAGCGCGCGAACCCATGGATCCTTTCAAATCCGAGGAACGGTCAGTAAAGCTTTTACCTACTACACCACCGCGAATTATATATTAAAGGACATTGTAGCTCGATATATGTATATGATTCACGGAAATGTGATATGACTTATATATATATATATATATATATATATATATATATATATATATATATATATATATATATATATATATATATATACTATATATAATATATATATATATATATATATATCTATATATATATATATATAATATATATATATATATATATATATATACATATATATATATATACTATATATATATATATATATATATATATATTATATATATATATATATATATATATATATATATATATATATATATATATATATATTATATGTTGCTACTTCAAAATGCATATATCTTCTCCTAAACTGTATGAAATGTTATGTGTAGAGTTTTACAGCATTTTCTCAGATTCTTTAGCTAGTTAGAGTTGTAGGATGTTTAAAATGTGTGTTCAGATTTCGCGCAACATGATTCAAAATTATATAACGTAGAATGTAACGAAAGAGAGATTCTCTTTGTTCGTTCTGAGCTAGAGATTGTTTCCCTATTGTGTCATCGCCTCTAGATAAGAGGAACTCGAGATCTCCGTTTGCTTTCCTAATCTGTCAACACTTTTAATTAGAGACCTCGAGGTCTCCGCTTCATTTTGGGAATTTTGTCATCACGTCTGATAGGGACTTTTGCTCGAGTCTAATTCGATCGAATACGTGTCTTTGTTGAGCTGATTCGTTTCATACGCGTATGTCTCTGTCGAAACCACATGCAGATTTCAAAATTTTTCTGTAAGTTATGTAATATTAGAAGCTTCTAGAAAGATTGCGTCATCTTTCGCATGCCCCAAAACGTTTTGTGCCACCTCCACTGTGCAGCTTCCGTAAGGAAGAGAATTTCATTGTAACTTAAAACCACATAGCATTCAGACCTTCTCTCTCTCTCTCTCTCTCTCTCTCTCTCTCTCTCTCGCTCTCTCTCTCTCTCTCCATACGTGAGATTACACTAACGTAACCTAAATTGGTCACTCATATAGATTTCAGATTTGATATTTCTTAGAGTTATTTAGTATTATTTAGTGCTTTTTGTGGAATCTAAACAAACATTGTACAAGTGTAATGGCACCATTCATTTTCATTTGAGAAATATTGTGAATTGTGATGAAATTTTGAACAAGCTGCAACAGAAAGAAAATTGGTAAAGGTAAAGTTTTTTATATTTTTATTAGTTACAACTAATAACTAATAGTTACAGTGGTTTGGTAAAAAATCAAACTAATATTTACAGTGGATAGAAAAATAATTTACATTTTTACACATTGTAACTTTTTGTGTTTTGTGTTTGTTTCATTTGAAGTGGATTTATCCAATTTCTTATTGAGTTGTGTGTTTTTATTTTATATTCTGTATGATTAATGCTTTTTACAATTTTGGTAATTTCCACATTTTTCTGTGCTTTCATTTACATTCACAATTTAATTACCTTAGTTCTTTTCATTACCTAATTGTTTCCCATTTTATTGAATTTAACACTTGTGACTTAATTTGCATTTACTTAGAATTCTTTTCAAGTTTTATTATTATTTAGCACTTGTGAGTTAATTTCAAATTTTAAGTATTGCCTAACACTTTTGAATCTTGATTGAATTAATTTTCTTGAATTTTTTGATAAATTAATTTTGATTTAATTTTACTTAATTGATTCAAGAATTAATTAAACTTTACTTCGTTTTGAAGTAAGAGTAATTTTCCCTGATATTGTGAATTTCACTTATAAATTTTGAGTTTAATAATAAATTTTTATATCTTAAAATTTTTATGAGTGTTTCTTTAAACCAGTATATTTATAGGATTTGCTTGTATAGAAACATAGAAGGGTAATTGATCTGTTTACCTCAATTTACTTGAAGTGGGTTAGAACCAGGGAAGTACTTAGACTTATGAAATTAGGGAAATACTTAGACTTTTTAAGTTGTTGAGGGAGTGATGCCCTTTGATTAATTTAATTACTTACAAGATTACCTCACACCTGTTTTGATGAACTTAGTCTGATTTTCTGCATTACTGGTAAGTTGTTAAGGGATCACTGTTGCCTTTAGAGTATTCAGTCATTTTTTACCTGTGATGAAGGTTCAGGTGTCTGGCTGTTGTGAGGTAACAATTAATGAATGGTAAGTGTAGTAACCAGATACTTGGCACTTCGTCACAACATATGTATACTATATATATATTCTATATATATCTATATAATATATATAATATTAATATATATTATATCTTATAATATATAATCTAGTGTATATTACTATATATCTTAAAAGTTTCCCTTGATCAAATGTACTCACTATTTTCTCATACAACAGTTACGAAGGATCCTGGACAATAAAAAAATTAATTTTCTGTGTATATGATTTTCAGCCTTCGACAAATTATTTAAGCTTCCTACTTGAGAGTGGGCAAAGATGCTTCTGTACTGTTTTTGCTGTTTCACCTGAAAGTTAATGAAACGTAAAATATCCCATTTTTATAAGATAAGATGATCCTCATGCTTTTCATTTCTTTTGAAATTTTCGGGTTATATTAATGGTTTTGTTAACAATTGTTAGTCTATATTTCGCCTCGGAAATTCGTTGATTAAACGTTCCTGATCATTATTATGCTTTTCGATTTGCAAAAATTAGGTGAACTAGAAGTTTCGTTATCTGTTCCATATCTTGAATATAAATCTCTTTAGTAAAATAATTAAATTAATGCTTTCAGTAAGTAATTTCAAAGGAGTTGCCGCTTAATTTGATCATAATAGTCATAACCATAATAATGTTTGATGCTTATGGTTTTTATTAAGCTGTCTATACACTCGATTTTACATATAAGAAGATATATGAAATAAAACTAAGATTGCCATAAAATCACCTATGCTACTTGCATTTCACTTATTTATCAAGTGGTAATTGTGGTGAAATACGTTAAAATTCCTCACTGTCATTTCTGTCATCTAAACTCAAAATGCATAAAATCAAATAATGACTTCTGTCTATGCAGATTTCATTAACAGATAATAGTAAATTTATGGATAAAGATTTTTATCTGTGATGATCTAGTTTGCATCCCATTAGTAAAAACTATAATAAAAGTGAAAGAATTATCAATGAAATTACTAAAAATTATACGTGAAGATTGTGAGATTTTCATTTTCAAAGACGTTTATCATAATTCACTGTAATTAAGTAACTTTGGATGACACTTGAGTCATTGTTGTTCAATACTTTAAAAAACATGCAAAAAGACTAATCCTATGGAAGAGACTTTTTATATTTTCGTCCCTAGCTACCATGAAATCCACTCTTTTTTATTAAAACTTTTTATTAATATTGCCTTCTTGACCAAAAACCAAGTAGTGAGGAAAAGCGCATTAACAGTTAGCTGTTGTCTTGTAACTGGGGCAAGTTAGTTACTTGCATCACGGTGACCCTCATCCGTGCTTTTGTGAAACCTATAAGATGATAACAGTAATGGCAAGTATTAATACAGAAAAAAATCAACTACAATCGATGACTTACACGATGCTATATGTCGAAAAAGTTAACGAATATTATTAAGAAATTAAAGTTTTGACAAAAATTTGCCTCATGTATAATAAAGCAATTCATTTCTTATATATATATATATATATATATATATATATATATATATATATATATATATATTATAATATATATATATATATGTGTGTGTGTGTGTGTGTGTGTGTGTGTGTGTGTATAAGAAATGAGTTGCTTTATTATACATGATGCAAATTTTTGTCAAAACTTTAATTTCTAAATCGTATTCGTTAACTTTTTCGATATATAGCATCGTGTAAGTCGTCGTTAGTGGTTGATTTTTTCTGTATTAATACTGTATGTTAATGTCAACTGCCTCATATATAGTAAAATAAAAATAGAAAATAATTTCTTTTGTATAAAGACTTAGTTCATGAGTATTTTCTCTAAAGCCCCCCCCAAAAATTTTCTTACTCCGTTTATTTAAACATTAAAATGAAATACTGGTTGTCTCCAGGATGAAACACATTAATGAGTCTAAAATTCCTTGCGAAGAATTTTTTTTTTTTTTTTTAATCAAATATTAGCTCCAAATTATCCGGATGCATATGATGAATTTTTTGCAAGCATGAGAGAAAGAGAACACACATATTGTTTTCCACGGAGTAGCATTATCTGACTCTTCACAATGCAGATCTAGTGGTTTCAAGCACTGTCAGCTTCACATGCATTCGGCAACTTCCCTTTGACAAAAACTCTTTTGAGTTATAATCGATACTCTCAGTCAGTTGACTAAAAGGACCTTTGTTGACCTCTTTTCATTTTTCATCTGCAGGTTCCATAATATATCGAAATCAGAGTTTTCATTAACGAAAAATACACAAAATTATTCAATCGTTTAGCAGTTTGCTTGCCTTATAGAGGTCGTTGTGGGACGGAATTGGCTTTTTGGTGAACATTTGTATATGGATGATTATAATTAAACTGTTTATTATCTATGTAGCGCACATATTTCTAAATCTCTCTTTTATTGCATGAGAAGGAGAAACGAATAAAGAAGACAGTACAGTTCACTAAATAATTGACTTTCATCTTCCTGGGAATGGGATATTGAATGCTGTCATAGTGTAATTAATCGTTATCAAAGTCCACAACCTGGCAGTCTCCTTTAAAAAACTGATTAATCATTATGTTTTCTGTCAAGAAATCTGATATCTAATAGTTGTTGATAATAATTTGTATTTCCTTCGACAGGTTTTCCGTTGTCATTATTGCTTATGTTTTTTTAAAGCTATTCCCTGTCTCCTTCTCATTTTCTTGGTCTCTGTATCTGTTGTTTCTTCACTATACTCTAAACTTTAATTTTACTAAATATTGAGCAATAGCATTTTATTTTAGATAAGCAATCAGCATTACTGTCCTTTTTATAACTAATTAACTTTATTGTTTAGTTTAACTATTTACGTCAAAGATCTTAGTCTTTAGGAAAACTTTTTGAGTCGATTTATAAAAAAATAATCGCCAAAAAAATCATTAGATAAAATCTATTGGCTTAGCTTATACTGGTCCTGCTTCGAGTAAATAGTCTTTACTGTTGGAAACTGTATAAGCTTAATTATTCCCATTTATTGCATTATAAAAGCACTAATAAAATACAAAATGACTTGAATTTTTAAAGAAATCTTTACGAGAATAGAAATGAAATCATACAATTAAATCAGAATAAAAAGGCAAAAATGTGAAATAATAATAGTCTTGAAAGAAAAAGTCAATAATCATATTATTAGTAAAGACGACTTATCAAAAATGCAGTTATTTGCAGCAACACCCGAGTATATTTTTTATCGTGGTATGTCATCCATCCAGAAATCCTCACCACCAAAACAATCTACGAGCAAATGTAATACATCGAGAGACCGCCATATTTTTCTTTGTAAGGATATTTCCATCGAAAGAGAGCCGATTCTTCAGTTTCATTTCAGTCGAGCAAAGCGAATTAATAACTTCCATTAATTAATAACAATGCGATCTTTAAGCATTTTGAAATGCGAGACCAGTGAAAGCTCCCTTACAACGGTCTTTACTATTTGGGTGTCATTTTGCTATTGCATTAGACATAAATTTAATGAACATTGTATAGGTGCAAAGGGGTATTCAATCAACTCACAGTGTTCTGGAAGAAAAAAATTTTAGTTTTTTTCATAGGAAACTCGAATCAAATATAATATACCACAACGATTAGCGATTACTTTTGTAAATTTCCACTCCTATACTAAGTTTGTATCGAATTATTTTCAATACAACAATTAAAGGGCATATTATAACCTTGAAAATAATGTTTAATATTAAGAAAAGAAACTTCCTACGCTCAAAAATATTTCCTTTGTTTTTACCTCTGCATTGTAAGGTAAAAATCCTAAACGCAGCTCACGAAAAAACATCTACAATGTAAAAGGAACAAAAATATTTACCAGGTGAAAAACTGGAGGTTGGCACAAACAATGCACTTCAAATTCCTCTGACATTTTCTGCTGACATTTCTAAGAAGTGGAGGGTCCTTCCTCTTCTGTCTGCAGCCATATTCTTCACAACTAAAAGTTTACATTCGTAGAGTCATTATGTCATCGTTATACACACACACCACACACACACACACACACACACACACACATATATATATATATATATATATATATATATATATATATATTCAGGAGTCTCAGGAAGACAGCAGTCTAAGAAGCATGCTTTATTTATGTGAGAAACGTTTCATGTTGCTTCAACATATCGTCAGTGCAATAATTAAAATTTTTACTTAACAAATTACAAGTTAAAAGTACCAATTATTGCCAAAAAAATCAGCTAAAAATAATTTAAAACTTAAACTAAAAACAACATGAATAAGCGAGAAAGGCTACCTATTCAAGGTAAGAAAAAGAGCCAATTGACCACAACAGTTCGTACATGCCCAGACAACACTTAAACCAGAGTGAGAGGAGACGAAGAAACATTAGAGTTAAGCCTGAAGAGAGGTGCTTGATAAATAAAGACTCAAGGGTCGTTAAGTAGGCTATTTGTTTAGTAGTGCCTGGTATGAAAAATGCCCTTTTTCCTCAGTAATTTTGCATTTGAAGGCATGACTCCTTATATTAGAAAATTTGGGATTGAATATTCTTGACCCTGTCCTATAACTAAGACCTAGATAGCTTAATAACGAACCTGCAACAGCCTTCGAGAGGATCCAACGTAGTTACCAAGGCATCTTGGGTATTGAAATCTATATATTATGTTGGATCTCATGAATTCTTGAAGCTTGTCCTTATAACTGAAAAAACCTAAAATTTTCTTAGGGTTCATAGGAATGAGGTTTAATTTAAAAAATCCTAGTTCGTTTTCAATAGTTTGTTTAACCTTGGAACGTAAATTGTCGGAGTGAATAAAGGGAATTGGTGCATACAAAGTTAATTTTCGAGCATTAAAGTTCAATGTAGGTTTGGAAACAAATCTTGCTAACATTTAGTTGGTATTACTAAAAACTAAATTTTTTGGGAATGAGTTTTTAGTGAAATACTCAAGTAAAAATTCAATTTCATTATGAAAACAGGCACAAGCTGAGGTATATCTAAGTGCTCTAAAAACATGAATGGTGATTGCATTTATTTTAAAAGAAGAGAAACATGAACTAAAAAAATGGGTGTCTAAACCTGTAAAGGTATTTTTCCAGAAAACAGAAGTACTAAAACCGGGTTATATCTTATAACCTTAACATCTAAAAATGCAAAATTGTTTTCCTTTTCTTGTTCTAAAGTAATTTCATGTTAGGATGTATGTTATTAACATATTCCAAAAAAAAATGACATTGCTAGGAATGTTTGAAGAAGGTAAATGTATCATCAACATATCTTCAGCAATATGTTGGTTTAAGCTCTCCAGATTATTTAATAGCTATATAATGCCATGTGCTATACTTTGAATATTTATTTAACCACTGTTCAAACTTTCACTTATATTGTCACAGTATATATGTCCTTATGTTCTTTGTATCAAAAACAACACCCTGAATAGTTAAGCTGTTAATCCCTAGACTATTCAGTACCCATACCTCAAGGTCATACTTCCCTTACGATGAAATAAATAGGCCGAAATGCCAGATTGTAAGTCAGTAGTCGCTTGATAATGCTATAATGCGAAACAGCTGTCGCAACAAAATTCAATTAATGGAAGAAGGAATTCTGAGTATTTTTCAGCAGAAATTAAAGAACGAGAATCGGAAAAGACTTCGTCGGTATGAAGATACCTGCAAGAAACTTATTGATGTCACTAAAGCAATTGCTTTTAACGAATATTATATATATATATATATATATATATATATATAATATATATATATATATATGTGTGTGTGTGTGTGTGTGTGTGTGTGTGTGTGTGTGTGTGTGTATGTATGTATAACTGAATCACGAAAGTTAGGAAAGTGATAAATCCATAAATAAAGATATTTGCCACGAAGGAAAAATTAATGAAGGAGGATCTGCAAGATCTTTCGACGTTAAACGTCCTTTACTGAGCAGAGACTGACATAAATACGAGAAAAGACAATACAAGAAGATTCGTATAACTGACAGATAGGGATTATAAAGAGATTAATACCTAGAATCCGACACACCTGGAAGATAAGAAACCTTCCTAAACAAGCATAAACAATGGGTGCAATTAAAGGTTTAAGACAATCATCTCAGATACAATTTCAAGACAATTAAAGGATTATAGGTGACAGCTATTCAGAACTTGGTAAACAAAACCATATTCACAATACATGTCAGACATACATTACAACAAAAATAATAACTCTAAGGCAACTGATTTTTATTTAAGTCAGTAATTATATCTTTGAGGTCATTCTTAAACACGTTACAGATACAAGGGTCTAAATGAAAAATGCCACGACTAACATTGAAATTACAATGAAAGTAACTTCCCTGCTCGCTATAAGAAAGTTTGACCGATCTTAAAAAGGATAATACTATCCACATTACAAAAGCTGATAAGTCAAATAGTATAGTAATTTTAGATAAAGCTGACTACATATCACGTATGCAAGCCCTACTGGATGATGATGTGACTTATAAAAAACTAACAAAAAATCCCCTTGATCAAGTCATAAAAAACTTCAAAAGCATAGTGAAAAGTATCCTTAAAGATAAAACAGAACTACTAGGCAAATTGTCAGTTAAATCTCCTTCGCTACCTTACTTGTACGGATTAGTCAAAACGCACAAAGAAAATAACCCTATGCGGCCTATTACCAGTACTGTTGGTTCAATTTCATATAAACTTTCGAAATACGTATATCACTAAGATCTTGTCCCCGTTATTTGGAAGCATCTCCGATTCTCATATATATAATTGTCTAGATTTAGTTGATAAATTAACAAAATTGCTCTTTGCCCTACTGATAGATTCGTTAGTTTTGATGTATGTTCTCTTTTTACTAAAGTCCCTATAGACTCTATTTTAGAATATCTTAGTAATGAACTAACTCAGCATGAATTACCTCTACCTATAAGTCACATTATTTCACTCACGAGTTTGTGCATTTGTGATTGTAAGTTTATATTCAATGGTGAATTTTATCAACAAATTTTTGGCATTGCAATGGGAAATCCTTTATCACCATTACTCTCAAACCTGTATATGGAATTCTTTGAAAAATGCTACTTACCTAATATCATTTATATTCCTGTAAAGTGGTATCGTTATGTTGATGATTGTTTAGCTGTTCTTCCTGTCGGTATTGGTGTAAATGATTTACTCTCTAAATTAAATAACCAGGTACCATCGATTAAGTTTACTCTAGAATTAGAAAAAGACAATTGCCTCCCTTTCTTAGACGTTTTGATACATAGAGAACCATTTCAATTTAAATTCAGTATTTATAGGAAACCGACTAACAACTTATGTTCATTTCTTCTCAGGCCACCATCTTAACATAAAAATATCAATTTTTTCCTCTATGTTTTTACGAGCATTGCACATTGTCAGTCCACAATATTTGGATCAAGAAATTGAATACATAAGAAAAATAGGGAAAGATTTATGCTATCCTTCACATATATTAGACATTTGTTATAATAAAGCCCACAAAAAGTTTTATACTGTAAGTAACACGCAGAAAGAAAATTCTAAGAACATTCCCAGTTTGCCTTATTTTAACCGATTTGAAACCATTAAATCATTGTTAAAAGCTTTTAATGTCAACCTTGTTTTTTCCTATAATTTCTTTTGATATTAAAAGATTAAGATTATACATTCCTCGACTGATGTTCATATTATTGTTGTAACTTTCTTTTATAAAGCTATATTCAATTATATTCCTTTCCATTACATTATTAGAATACACAGTCTTTTATGGCCCTTTCCAGTTGATATCATGATTGTTCTCACTAACATGTATAAAAATACCATTGTTTCCACTGTGCATATCTCTCACGTGTCTTTGTTGTTCTATTCTCTTTTCCCGTGCTTTGCCCGTTTGACCAATGTAAAAGATGTCAAAAGACTTACATGGAATTTTATATACACATCCTTTAGCACGTTCGGGGGAGTTCTTGAAAGGTACATGTTTCATGGTGTTATTGTTTTTAAAAGCGACATTAAAACCAAATTTCTTCAGGAGATGGGGGATATCTTTCATATTATTATCATTAGCAAATTTTTTTTTGTTTAAGGTTCTTTTTGAATCACGGAAATGTGATATGACTATAGATTGGCTACGTGCTGTCAAAAAGCACTACAAACACTACCCCGGAGTCGAGGTGGGGTTGATGTTGCTCAAACCACAATTACCTGCGCGCGAAAGGATATAGGTGAGAGGCGACATGAACGATTAGCCTCTCGCGGTGGTGTAGTAAGGTAACGCTTCACTGACGTTCCTGGGTTTGAAAGGATCCGATAGGTTCGCGCCCTGTCCAGGCAAATCTATTAATCGAGAAAAAATCCCCTTCGTTAAGCATATATGAAAATATATTAATTCCGAGGTAGAGCGAATTAGATATTAAAGGACATTGTAGCTCGATTTGTATATGAATCACGGAAATGTGATATGGACTTATCGATTGGCTACGTGCTGTCAAAAGCACTACAAACACTACCGAGTCGAGGTGGGTTGATGTGTCTCCCACCACTAATTACCTGCGCGCGAAAGGTATATGAGGGTGAGAGGCGAACATGAACGATTAGCCTCTCGCGGTGGTGTGTTAGGCAACGCTTCACTGACGTTCGGTTTGAAAGGATCCATAAGGGTCGCCGCCCTGGTCCCAGGCAAATCTTATTATCGAAAAAAAAATTTCCCCTTTCGGTTTAGTCATATGAAAATATATTATTCCGAGGTATAGCAATAATCTTAAAGGACGTTGTGCTCGATATTTGTATATGAATCCGGAAATGTGGATATTACTTAATAGATTTGCTACGTGCTGTCAAAAGCACTACAAACACTACCGAGTCGAGTGGGTTTGATTTGTTCCCCTCCAAACCACAATTTTACCTGCGCGCGAAAGGTGTATAGGTAGAGGCGACATGATCGATTAGCCTCTCGCGGTGGTGTAGTAGGTACCCGCTCACTGACTTTCCTGTAGAAAGGATCCTAGGTTCCTGCCCTGGTCCCAGGCAAATCTATTATCGGATTCCCCTTCGGTTTAAGCATATATGAAAATATATTAATTCCGAGGTAGAGCGAATTAGATTATTAAAGGACATTGTACTCGATATTTGTATATGAATAACGGAAATGGATATGCTTATAGATTGGCTACGTGCTGTCAAAAGCACTACAACCAACTACCGGAGTCGAGGTGGGTTGATGTTGTCTGCCAACCACTAATTACCTGCGCGCGAAAGGTAATTATGAGGGTGAGAGGCGACATGAACGATTATCCTCTCGCGGGTGGTGTAGTAGGTGGACGCTTCACTGACGTTCCTGTTTTGAAAGGATCCATAGTTCGCGCCCTGTCCAGGCAAATCTATTATCGCGAAAAAATTCCCCTTCGGTTAAGCATATATGAAAATATTAAATTCCGAGGTAGAGGCGAATTAGATATTAAAGGACATTGTAGCTCGATATTTGTATATGAATCACGAAATGTGATATGACTTATAGATTGGCTACGTGCTGTCCAAAAGCACTACAAACACTACCGGGATCGAGGGTGGGTTGATGTTGTCTCCAAACCACTAATTACCTGCGCGAAAGGTATATGAGGGTGAGGCGACATGAACGATTAGCCTCTCGCGGGTGGGTGGAGTAGGTAACGCTTCACTGACGTTCCTGGGTTTTGAAAGGATCCTAGGTTCGCGCCTGGTCCCGGGCAGGGGGGCAATCTATTCGAGAAAAAATTCCCTTCGGTTAAGCATATATGAAAATATATTAATTCCGAGGTAGAGCGAATTAGAATATTAAAAGGACATTGTAGCTCGATATTTGTATATGAATCACGGTGTGATATGACTTATAGATTGGCTACGTGCTCAAAAGCACTACAAACACTACCGAGTCGAGGTGGGATGTTGTCTCCAAACCACTAATTACCTGCGCGCGAAAGGTATATGAGGGTGAGAGGCGACATGAACGATTAGCCTCTCGCGGTGGTGTATTAGGTAACGCTTTCACTGACGTTCCTGGGTTTGAAAGACCATAGGTTCGCGCCTGGGTCCAGGCCAAATCTATTATCCGAGAAAAAATTCCCTTCGGTTAAAGAATATAGAAAATATATTAATCCGAGGTAGGAGCGATTAGATATTAAAGGACATTGTAGCTCGATATTTTGTATATGAATCACGGAAATGTGTATGACTTATAGATTGGCTACGTGCTGTCAAAAGCACTACAAACACTACCGGAGTCGAGGTAGGTTGATGTTGTCTCCAAACCACAACCTAAGTACCTGCGCTAGCGAAAGTATATGAGGGTGAGGAGGCGACATGAACGATTAGCCTCTCTCGCGGTGTGTAGGTAGTAACACGCTTCACTACGTTCCTGGGTTTGAAAGGATCCATAGGTTGGGGTCGCGCTGTCCGCAGCAAATCTATTATCGAGAAAAAATTCCCCTTCGGTTAAGCATATATGAAAAAGATATTAATTCCGAGGTAGAGCGAATTAAAGATATTAAAGGATTAGTAGCTCGATATTTGTATATGAAATCACGGAAATGTGATAATGACTTAGATTGGCTACGTGCTGTCAAAAGCACTACAAACACACTACCGGAAGTCGAGTGGGTTGATGTTTGTCTCCAAACCACTAATTACCTGCGCGCGAAAGGTATATGAGGGTGAGAGGCGCATGAACGATTAGCCTCTCGCGGTGGTGTAGTAGGTAACGCTTCACTGACGTTTCCTGGGTTTGAAAGGATCCATAGGTTAGTTTTCCGCGCCCTGGTCCAGGCAAATCTATTATCGAGAAAAAATTCCCCTTCGGTTAAGCATATATGAAATATATTAATTTCCGAGGTAGAGCGAATTAGATATTAAAGGACATTGTCGCTCGCTATTTGTATATGAATCACGGAAATGTGATATGACTTTATAGATTGGCTACGTGCTGTCAAAAGCACTACAAACACTACCGGAGTCGAGGTGGGTTATTGTTGTCTCCAAACCACTAATTACCTGCGCGCGAAAGGTATAATGAGGGTGAAAGAAAGGCGACATGAAACGATTAGCCTCTTCGCGGTGGGTGTAGTAGTAACGCTTCACTGAACGTTCCTGGGTTTGAAAGGATCCATAGGTTCGCGCCCTGGTCCAGGCAAATCTATTATCGAGAAAAAATTCCCCTTCGGTTAAGCATATATGAAAATATATTAATTCCGAGGTAGAGCGAATTTAGATATTAAAGGATCTTGTAGCTCGATATTTTTTGTATATGAATCACGGAAATGTTATATGACTTATAGATTGGCTACGTGCTGTCAAAAGCACTACAAACACTACCGGGAGTCGAGGTGGGTTTTGATGTTGTCCTCCAAACCACTAATTACCGCGCGCGAAAGGTATATGAGGGGGTGAGAAGGCATGAACGATTGCCTTCGCCGGTGGTGTAGTAGTAAGCTTCACTGCTTTCCCTGGGTTTTGAAAGGATCCATAGTTTCGCGCCCCCTGGTCCAGCAAATCTATTATCGAGAAAAAAATTCCCCTTCGGTTTAAGCATATATGAAAAATATATTAATTCCGAGGTAGATCGATTAGATATTAAAGGACCTTGTTAGCCCATCTATTTTTTTATATGTAAATCACGGTTAAATGTGATTACTTATA
>NC_087209.1:46352015-46359515 GCF_015104395.2 Macrobrachium nipponense | reverse complement strand
AAGAGGGCAGTTAACTCCAACTAGGTGATTGCCTCTCTCCTATCAATCCTTCTGGCTGCAATTCTGTTGGTTCTCCGTAATGGTTGTTGCAACGTTGCAGGAAGTCCTTCATCCGAGGGCATAGAATGGGTACCGTAACCAGACTCCCCTGGGGCAGCGGTTACCTGGACAATGAATGAATGATTGGGTGTTTTCTGGCATCCTGACATCGAAGGTCATTGACGCCGATTACCTGGACAAGGAGAGGCAAGGCGGAGGCAGCATCAGGAGAGGGAAAAACAGAGCCTGTCCTACAGTTAAAATCTTTTAAAAACATACCAGTAATATGAAAATTAACAAATGGGTCTTCATTGACAAAAGACTTGTTTCCTTTGAATGATTCTCCTAAACTTATAGCAGCTCCCTCGACTAGTCATCTGACATTTACATTGTTACTTTTAAAGATAATTTTAGCCTCGTTCCAGTTGGGTCTATGATCATTCCTGAATGGTCATAGACTCAACTTGAACGAGGCTAAAATTATCTTTAAAAGTAACAATGTAAATGTCAGACAACTAGTGGAGGGAGCTGCTATAAGTTTAGGAGAATCATTCAAAGAAAACAATTCTTTTATCAACGAAGACCCATTTGTTAATTTTTATATTACTGGTATGTTTTTAAAAGATTTTAACTGTAGGAGATGCTCTGTTTTTCCCTCTCCCGATGCTACTTCTGCCTTGCCTCTCCCTGTCCAGATAACCGCTGCCCCAGAGGAGTCTGGTTACGGTGCCCAATCTACGCCCTGGGATGAAGGACTTCTTGCAACGTTGCAACAACCATTGCGGAGATCCAACAGAATTGCTACCAAAAGGATTGATAGGGGAGAGAAAATCACCTAGTTGGAGTTAAGTGCCCTCTTTCTTCATCACCTGGCCCATTAACGAGCTAATGACCAGTGTCAACGATCTTCAACGACTTTTTTTTTAATTTACTTTTGTACATGTTGTTACTAATTGTTCATTTGGACTGAAGATGAACCCAGGGAAGGGTTCGAAAGCTTCTTGTATAGTCTTAAAAATTATACACGGACTCTAACACTTTGTATTATTGTGGACTCTTTAGAACATAACCTTTATTCCTACGACATACCTCGCAACCTTTATTTTTACGACATACCTCGCAGGATTTGATATAATTATGGATATCAATCGACATCAAAATACAGTCAAGCACATTCCTTGCTTTTACTAGCATAGTAGAGAAACCAGGAAGCGCATTCAGCTTCCTTGTGTGTAACCATTTTACCATGATATGGGTAAGTTTTTCAGTGATAGCTACCTGATTTGTTTTAACTTGGAAGCTATTTCTAGTCTTCCTTGGAACGTTCCAACATAAGATATCATCAATGACTGAATAATTCTTTGTTACACTTTTTATATGCCTCTGTGTTCTCATCTCGTTTTCGAGATTCTATCATTTTGATAAGTTTTTCATCTGCTGATTCTGATAAGATATTATTCCCATTTGTAAGATTAACATTTTCATCATTATCATTAGAATAATCTACATTATGTAATGTTAAAAATTTGTTTGTTAAAACGGTGAATTATGTGTTTGAGATGGCACTGAGTTCCTGGATACTACATCCGCAATTATATTAGTTTTACTATGAACATATCTTATCTCATCAGAAAAGTCTTGTATTACCATATGCCACCTTGTCCTTTTGGGACTAAAGTGCGTCTTCATCTATAACCGCATATTTACTCTCAGCAGGTTTCATTATTCTTGAGTAAAATGCTATGGGGTATAATGTATCATTTTTCCATTGTAACAGTACACTGCCTACCCCATAATCAGATACGTCAGTAGCAATATAAAATGGTTTGTCATGATCATGAAAAATCAAAATTTTTTATGTAAGTAATTTCTCTTTTAACGTGTTAAAAGCTGACCGCTATTGGGTATCCTATTTAGATTCTATTCCTTTTCTTGTCAAATCAGGAAGAAATCCTGTGATTACTGAACAATTGTATACAAACCGCATATAATAACCACACCTACCCAACAACTGTTAAATGCATTTCACTGAAGTTGTCTCTGGGAATCTTTCTATATTGGAAACCTTATCTTGTACTACTTTTAATCCATCTTTTGATACCATACAACCCAAATAAACTAGTTCATCCTTGTAAAAATCACATTTTGATAGGTTTACTTTTATGTTATTCTGTCTTAACCTTTGGAAAACTTTCTAATTTCCCAAGAGATTCCTTAAATGCGTGAGGAAAGATAACTAAATCATCTGCATATGCATGAAGAATGTCACCCAACTCATCTCCAAAAAAACTTAGTTAATCATTCTCGCAACCCACAAGGCATCATAAAAAATTCAAAATGACCTCTATTCATACTAAATGCCGTGTATTGTGTATTCTTTTCCTTCAAATGAATTTGATAGAAACTTCTCAACAGGTATAATGGAGTAAAACCAGTCTGGAACTGTTTCCTCATTTCATTTTCTGAAATCCACATAAACTCTCCAAGTCCAGTCTTTCTTGGGGACAACTATAAGCTAAAAGTTATATCTACTTCCTCTGTTATTTCATTCTGGAACTTCACTATATTTTGTTAATAGGCTTTTAAAATCTTTCCAAACATTTATGATTTTTATATCCTCTACCAACTTAAATTTTATTGAATTTAAGATAACATTGTCACTTAATGAGTGATCAACTTCTATTTTCTATTTCTGCTATTGATAAAATTCTGGGGTGTTATACCTCAACATCCATCAAGGCTGTGTTTTTATTTATGATTACCTCTTTTTTTAAGTGATTTAAAACTTCTATTCCTGTTTGATTATTGCTATCAACTGTATAAATTATTTCTGTTGCAGACAAACTTTCCACTTTAATGCATTTATTACCATAATCTCAGTTCTAGGTAAGACTTTCTTAGCAATTACAAGAATATATGCAAGTTCATTGGGTTCTATATACTGTGTTAAACTAGCAATTACCTGTCAAAAGGAATTATGTTTGATATATTCCAGACACTAATGAGTTCTTCTATGTAAGCAACATTGATATTTGGTACGTCATTACAATCTGATATGGATTTAAGTGTATGGGTGGATTTAATGAATTTTCCCTTGATAAAAACACCACGCTTTGCTGGAATCATTGCTATATTATTCTTAGACATAGATGGATAACCCAAAACAACAACTGTTTGCATGTTGATTCCATTTGCTACAAAGAAATCATCATTTAACGTTATTTTCCCTATTCTGAGCAAAATTCTGACAGTTCCTATCACATTTAAATTATTATTTCCCATACCTGCCAGCTTAACAACAATCTTTCCTATATGATAATCTGGAACCAACAAGTGATGAGATTTTGAATCCATCAAATTACGAGGACTATCTAGGAACAAAGTAAAAGATTTATGATGTTTACTGATCGCTTTAATGACTGGTCTTTCCTCTATATCCCTATGAATTAGTGTGAGTATTCTATTTATATCTAAAACTGAATGATCGGAAGATAAAATAAAATAATTTATACTCTCTTGTACATCTGCTTGAGTATTACATTGATCAGTCAATGTATGAAACCTTTAACTTACATGCAACTCAACATATCCATTCCTACCTTTAGAGATATCTAAGTTGCCACTAGTTTGTCTTTGATGGTTGGAAAGTTTTGTGAAGACGAAAAGCTACTTTGAGTTTGGTCTTGGACCTTATTAAGATTAAAGTTACCTTGTTTTGATATTTCTGTCCCTGGATTTTCTTACTGCATTATTATTTCTGACAATTTTTGTGATTACCTGTAGATGCAGAACTGGATTTGTTGCTGCCCTGAATGTTTTTATTCCAAATGTGATTGCTTTTCCTCTGATAACAGTTCTGATAACTATGAATAGTGGTCGGTGAATTCTAATGACTGGTCGGTGAATTCTAATGACTGGTATGAGTACAGTTAAAACACTTGATTGACTGATTTGTGGAATCTAGATCTGGACACAAGAGACATTTGCCTCTAAATGTGAGTGGAAAGAGTCTTCTCAGTTGAGGTTTGGTCAAGTCTAGTCTAGTATCAAAGCAATTTACCAATGCATTTGGCAGGATACCGGTCAATAATGCTAATTGCATTATCTGTTACACATCTAGGGTTCTCATAGTATTACCATTTACCCAAGAAGCAGTTGAACTTAGAATGCCATTCTTTAAATTTATCTGCCATAAGGGCTGAATGTACAATTATTGATAAATCCTTTTGTTCTACTATTCTATATATTCTCCGTAAAGCTAGGACTTTGGCTATCTAAACTTCAGTACCGTACACTTCCCTTAACGCAATTTTGAAATTATCCCATGTCTGACACTTATTGAACCATAGTGTTTGTAACCACTGAACTGCATCACCTTTGCCATAGTCAATAAATGATTTGGCTTCCTGTAATTGAGTCCGGGACAGAGCCTGTAGCTATATTGTTGGATTTCTTGCAATTTCTAAAAGATTTATCATTACCTCTGTTGGACCAGCTAAACGAATTATATGAATATACACTACCTGATCTTAGCCTCATATGTTTTTAAAAGAAAGGAAAGGATTTATATTTTCCTAGGTTAAAAAAATGTTCACTCTCTGAAAAGAGAATTTTGTAAAAATTTAAGGGGCTAAAACTTACAGATCAGGTATCCAGTTACAGGATACAGTCTGCTGCGATAGGCTACTCTACATTCTGCACAACTCTTAAAGACTAAGAACCATAATATACTTATCTGAGATTTTATGGAAGATTCGCCCGAAGACCGTCACGCTTGCAACAGCACTTCTTCTGTAAAAACTAGGTTAATACTGTAGGTAAACACTACTTGGGTGTAGGATCTGCAGACTTGAGTTTTACTTGTGAAAACTGCAATCAGACAACACCATATCTTAAAATATTACTGGATTAGTGATATGTACTGGTAAACATTCGGAACTCAATCTTGTTTCCTTTGTTTCCATAGAATATTGATGTTCATTATAGACGTGCACAGGATACGACTTCTTTCTTCATACTTGGGCTAACTTCTTGTTAATCTTGATTATGGTTATCCTTCCTCTTGCTGCATTGTACTTCTCTGGCTCACATTTGTTTGATAACACCGTCGGCAATCAGGGACTTGTTTTCTTTTTAGGATTAGCAATAATGATGTTAACGGGAGTTGTCGTACATGTAAAATGTACTCATCCATTTAACGGGAATTATTATTGTGCAAATGAAATGAACTCATCCGTTTAGCAGATTGTGTATAAAGATCTGCTTGTGTGTAAATAAAAGTGAACACACTGATGGGGTATTATTGTCGTAAGAGTGAATGTTATCCCGCTTCCAGTATATCTTTCGTGATATACGCATCATAGAGATGTTTTGTGACATGATGTGCGCAATAGATCATACTCGTAATGACTGTAGGTACCGCTGTCGCTATTGCTGCCACCGTTTATGTAGTCATTGCTTTTTGGGCAAATCACTGGCTAATTAATAGAGACGATTAGATCAAATACATCTCCGAATTTTTATTTATTTCCGAGATTTATTATAAAAGATATGAGTGATTCACACTCGTTGACCTGCGCAATGAATCTAACTTCTGGGCGACAGTCTTGAAAATTAATAAAGAGTCACATTGGACTTGATAGAAGCATTAGATTAATTTAGATTAGTATCAACATGAATATTAAATATATGTTAACTAACAACAGACTATGAAATGGCTGCAACCTCGCTGGGTTGTTTAGGCTATTGTGCCTGCTGACTTAATGACAACCGCTGCGAGTTGCTCATCACAGCACAATTTGACTACGATATCACGTCAATTTTTACTACTTCACTCTTCATAGTTAGAATATGTATCATGCCATTACATATATACTTACACACGCACACACACACCACACACATCACACACACACACACACACACACACATATATATATATATATATATATAATATATATATATATATATTATATATATATATATATAAAGGTTCCAGACGAGATATTGTATCGGCAATCAGCAGGGTCCATCAAACACATAAAAAAGTCCATGGTTTAATACAAAAACGTTTCGCACATAACTCAGTACATCTTCAGTCTGTAAAATTAAAACATACTCATTAAAAATATTATAAATAACATTAAAAAGTAAATAAAGATATCAAAAATTGAAAAAACTTAAGAATTAACTTTACTTTAAAAATCCATCACAAGAATGTGTCAAAAGTAAAAGAGAGACCCAGTGCCTAACAACCTGCTAGAGTGGAGAAGGAAGAACGAATGACCATGACTGCAGACCTACCCAAGACTTCAGTTATGCTAGATATTGAGGAGCAGCAGATACGTTGGAGTTTAAAGACGGAACCAGCCGTTTAATGTATAAAGACTCAAGGGTGGTGAGGTAGTTACTGTGGCTTGTACCACCAATAATAGAAAAATGTTTCTTATCAACTTGAATCCTGCATATGGACGCATGGTTCCTAATATTAGAGAATTCAGGTTTGCTAATTCTCTGTCCCGTTCTGAAACTATATCCCAGGTGACTGCAATATCTCATCTGCAACTACCTTCGGCAAGAACCAACATAAATACCGGGACATCCCGGGCACTTAAATTTGTAAATAATGTTGGATCTCATGAAGGTCGGCAGTTTGTCTTTGTGGTTGAAAAAGGTGCAAGTCTTAAGAGGATTGATAGGGATAAGATGCATATTAAGGCAGCCAAACTCTAATTCAATAATGCGTTTCACTTCACTTAAGAACTTATTATCTGAGATAAAAGGGATGGTAGCGAATAGCTTCTTCTTTTCTACGTTGCAAGAGGGAGTTGGCTTAAAAAATGTTTTTGAAAGCAGTCTGTTAATAATCTTATAAACCAAATTTTCTGGATACGAGTTCTGTGAAAAGAAACTTACTAAAAACTCTATTTCATTGTGAAAAAGTGACCAGCTTGAAGAGTAACGGATAGCCCTGTAAACCATATTGTAAATGGAGTTCAATTTAAAATTCTTAAAACATGTACTATAAAAATTATTGGCAAGTCCCGTGTACGATTTTTTCCTGTATACCGACGTGGTAAATTCACCATTATCTCTACTGACTCTAATGTCTAAGGAAGGCAGAGAGTTGTTACTTTCATTTTCCATAGTAAATTTCATATTTTGATGTTGTGTGTTGATATAATTAAGGAACATCTTACTTTGCCAGGGCTCTTTGAATAACACGAAAGTGTCATCGACATATCTTCTATAGTAAGTGGGCTTACACACATCTGGGCAGTTTGTTAAAAAAGTTTCCTCTAAAGAAGACATAAAAATGTTAGCAAAATCAGGTCCCAAAGGAGAACCCATAGCAAATCCATCGACCTGCGAGAAAAGTTGACCGTTAAAAACACATAGAGTCTTGCACAGCCAAGCTCAAGAAGCGTCTTGAAGAGTTGTCTGTTAAAACCATTAAAAGTT
>NC_087209.1:46347015-46349515 GCF_015104395.2 Macrobrachium nipponense | reverse complement strand
TACGGAGATTAAGGTGTAAATTAATTTTATAGCCTTCCACTTCATGTAAAGTCAGGTCCATTATATCTACCAACTTATTGCGGCCGTAGATTGCTATTCCTCCTATTATTCATATTTTGCTCACATTTTGCTCACCGGCACTACAGCACAAATAATTTCGACGATATATAAGACCGATTTAAAACTTGTAAGATAAGGCAAACAGGAAATGAGCCACAAATGTTGCCCTGTGATTCTAAAGGAAATCTCAGAATTCATATTCTTGCATCTTCAATCTTCATCTAAGACCCTCTAACGAGAGGTATATCCAAAAGTGTGAAGAATTCGATAAATTGATAGGGCATTGCGGTTATTACAATATATATATATATATATATATATATATATATATATATATATATATATATATATATATATATATATATATATATATATATATATATATATATATATATATATATATATATATATATAGATATATATATATATATATATATACTATATATATATATATATATATATATATATATATATATATATATATATATATATATATATATATATATATATATATATATATATATATATATATATATATATATATATATATATATATATATATATATATATATATGTGTGTGTGTGTGTGTGTGTGTGTGTGTATGTGTGTGTGTTCATGTGTGGGAGTGTATGTGTATGTATTTTGTCCGTGGTGCATATTCTCAAAAAAAAGTTCTCATACCTTTTTCTTATCGAGACAATGTTAAACATCAACCTACCTAGCCTCTAAGATACCTTAAGCTTAATTCCGGAATCTTGACTAATTTGTCGGCGATTTAAACCGTGAATCGATAATTTTGCATTTCCTCAAAAAATCCCTCTGCTAATGTACAATCCTATTTACTTTGATGGTGTAGAGAACACATTTTTTTTATGGTTTTAAAAACATCATCCAGTAAGGAGAAACCGGATAGCCTGACTGTAATGCTCCAGTTTTGTAATCCATTCATAATGATCGTGAAATGATTGGAAACAAATTCTCCCCGCACGTGCTAAGAGACTATTCAGACTTGGGTTTTTCTATGAATTACTATTCTACAAAGGCAATAAAGTTAATAATTTCATTGCTGAATACCTTCTAACAAATATAGAAAAAATACTACCTTTTGGACTACAGTCTGTTGTAACCGAAAGCCCTATCTTATATGCATGAAAGTGTGCATGGAATCTTTTTGCAACGAAGAATGACGACGGTATCTGGACTAACAAAAAACAGTCTTTAATGGAATCCAGAGCCCATTTTCGATGGTAACTGACGTATAGAAAGAAAGAACTGATTTACATCTCTTTTCATAGAATTAAAAAAGAGAACTAAGATAGTACTGTTATGAAAAGTTATTCTTTTTAGATGATGACGATGATAATTAAGGTGCTGATGATTTTTTTCTTTTGTTATCTTAATAATTTCTATAATTTGTATTATTAACAAGAACTATTATTGTGTTGCTAGTACCTGGGCAAAGTTAAATTCATATAAAATTAAACCAAGAATTGTTATAGAAAACGTTTTGATTACAGAAGTTAGCATGCTAGAAATGGGTGAACAGTTACATTCTTTCATTAATTAAAATAAAAGCCTATGAAAAACAGTAAATATTAAGTCAAATTAATCTCTCTAAGAGTCAGAAGAGTTTTCAGATCATACATCATGTTTTAGATTAACACTGATTTTTCAGATCGGAAAGTTTTAAAACTTGACTAATGTCTTATGAACCCTAAGTGGAAACTACTTCAGTCTAATAGATAACTAGGCCTGGAAGCTTTAAACGTTGCTTTAGCTATAACTATGTTTTAGTCTAGTATGATAACAAGAAATCCCACCAATCTTCTTGGATGAATTAGTATATACCCCATTAAATAATCATTAGATAAAAGAAACCATGAAGCAAATTTTACGGCCTTCGCAGATTGCACGATTTTAACTGATTAAAATGATCATAAAGTTTATAATAAGATCTATGAACATATGTATGTTAAAATGAACTGACAATAATAATAATAATAATAATAATAATAATAATAATAATAATAATAATAATAATAATAATAATAATAATAATAATGTACATATATTTGGTAAAAAGCTCAAAGCAAACCATGATATTGAAAAGATACAAGTAAATGACGTAAAAATGCCCAGACCATTGCCAATTGATGATTATATAAATATTGCCATGGTGGCGCAGTGGCAAAGTTCTTTCCTACCAGTCGGAGGACCGGGGTTCAAACCCTGCTGCTCACTGGTGGCTTGGAAATGGCGCCATAGTAACCTAGAGGTTTGAAAACTGGATGGTGAGTAGGATAATAGGGACACACTGCCCACGTGTCTTAGGCATTGGAACCTGTCCCCCACTGGCTGTCAGCCAAAGAAACAGGAGATCAGCGCTCGCCCTATGAGCCTCGAAGAGGTCCAGGAGGACTTTAAGTAAAAAAAATTCTT
>NC_087209.1:46329515-46342015 GCF_015104395.2 Macrobrachium nipponense | reverse complement strand
TAAAACATCCTGCAAGGGAAAAAGAGAGAACTTAACCTAAAATATCCTGAAAGGGAAAAACAATAAGGTGAAGCAAAACTCGGAACATAATGAAACAGACTTAAGACAAAGCCCGAATCCATACACAATTTTAAACATGATCAAAATTGACTACCTTAAATATAATTTTCAATACAAACCCCGAAGGAGAAATGAGAAGGGCGAGGGGAGAAGAGAAATAACCAGACTTACATCCTAGAAAGGGCATCAGGAATACAGTTATCAACACCCTTAACATGTTTAATACTTAAAGGAAACTCCTGCAGCTGAAGAGCCCAACGCAGAATCCTCTGGTTAGAACCTTTCATTCTTTCGATGAACACCAAAGGGTTATGGTCCGTCCAAATTTCTACTGGAAAGGAAAAATTAGTAACGTACGGTTTGAAATGAACCAAGGTACGAATTAAAGCTAGTGCCTCCTTCTCGATGGTAGAATACCTTCTCTCAGCATCCAGCAACTTACGACTAAAGTATGATACTGGACGCACTTCACCATCTTCATGTCTTTGAAAAAGTACTCCACCTATACCCACATCACTGGCATCTACAGCCACAATAAACGGTTTCTGAAAGTCAGGAGACATTAGAATGGGGTTAGACATCAATACAGTTTTCAGTTTTAAAAAAGATTCCTCACACTGAGAAGACCATACAAACTTTTGTCCCTTCTGCAATAGTTGAGTAAGGGGCTGAGCAATGTCAGAGAAATTCCGGATGAATCTCCTATAATAACCCAACATACCTAAAATTCTCCGGACTTCCCTAACATTGCGTGGCCTTTGCAAATATAATAGAGCCTTGAGGTTAGCTTGTTTAGGAGTAACCTGACCCAAACCAACCTCGTGACCTAAATAACACACCTTGGCTTTACCGAATTCACATTTACTCAAATTTACAACAAGACCAGCGGCTCTCAAGGCCTCAAATACCTTCTTTAATCTCACCAAATGAGTCCGCCAGTCATTGCTGTGAATAACCAAATCATCTATATAAATTTCTGTACCCTCCAGACCACATATAACTCGATTCATCAACCGCTGGAAGGTACACGCTGCATTCTTCATCCCAAAGGGCATTACCTTACATTCGTAAAGCCCAAAGGGCGTAACAAAAGCGGAAATCTCACGAGCTCGATCCGATAGGGAAACCTGCCAATACCCCTTTAAAAGATCCAATTTAGTTATAAACTTAGCAGGTCCTATCCGATCAAGACAGTCCTCGATACGAGGCAAAGGGAAAGAGTCATTCTTTGTATTAGCATTGACCCTGCGGTAGTCCACACACATGCGAAACTGCCCGTCAGGTTTCTTAACAAGTACAATAGGTGAGCTCCAAGGACTTACCGAAGGTCTAATTAAATCATGGTCCAACATATACTTTATCTCCTTCTCGACAATATCACGTTTTTCTGGATTTAATCGATAAGGACTTTGTTTGACTGGGAAAGCACTGCCCACATCAACATCGTGTTGGAGCAAGGTCGTTCTACCTGGAGAGGCCTGAAATAAGTCTGAAAAAGAAGATATTAATTTTATCATGTCATCCTTCTGGATACCCTCCAGATGCCTCAAACCCTTTTCTAAAGTTTCCAAATTTTGCATATTAACTGTAAGAGCATCTGAAGATACCTGGCAAAACAAGTCGGCTGGTTCTTCTAACGTGGGTTCTAACACTAGAGACACTGGCTCATATACTATAGCTAGGGGGTCAAGTCTACCAACTGTGTAAGATTTCAATCTATTAATGTGGAATATCCGACACTTACGTTTGGTCCCAGGAGCTTCCACTTCATAATTGACATCAGACAATTTCCGAAGTACCTTCCAAGGCCCCTTATACCTAGGTTCCAGAAAATTGTCAGAGTCTGTGCTCAGAACCAAAACAAGCTCACCAGGCTCAAACGAACGTGCCTTACTCTTCTTATCATAATTTTCCTTCATTGAGGCCTGAGACAACACCAAATTATCCTGGGCAAATTTCCAGGCAGCTGATAATCTCCTCCTCAGGTCCTCAACGAACTCACCCACATTCAGTACTTTCTTATGACTAACCTCTAGCAACTCATGGAAAATTTCTAGAGGACCACGTATTTTATGTCCAAAAATCAACTGGTAGCAACCGCCCTACTTGCACCTGTAAATTGTAGTTTTAGGAAGGATTCCCTCAATTATTGTGTGTATATAGCTTATTTTGTATTTTTTGTAAATATTTCCGTAAATTATTTTTTGTATATACTTATTTTTTTTAATATTTGTAATAAATATTGATTTTGTAGATGGGTATTGTTTATCTTTTCAGTAGTTTTTTAATGGTCAAATTGATTTGAGAAAATATATGTATAGCAAAAATGGAGCTAGTGATTATTGGCAAATTTTTCTAGATGCTCGGGTCAAGCTCAACCCGCACGCACCTTTAACGGGATAGCGATAAAACGAAACCTATCCAGAGGGTAAAGAATGAATAAATTACTGCTCAAATGTTATTGTACCGAGAAGGGGAGGGTATGAACACAGCCGCATTCTATGGAACCACAGCTATTGACTAGAGAATCTTCTAAGGGGGCACAGCTGTGGGGATTAATGAATCACAATGGAAGATTGCACAAACACTGATATAGGGAAAGAATGATATTTAAGTTTATTGCCACCACACTTCCGTACTTTATCTTTCATCCTGAGATACTGCTTCATTGGAGCGTAGGCGAAGGAAAGGACTTCTTCAAGGCGTTAGGTAAGGGCCAGGGGCTGCGACGTGGGGGCATACAGACACATAAGTAAAAAGGGGAAGCTCGCCAGGTGAGCGCTCCACACTGGGTCAGGGTCAGAGGGCGTCTGAGACCATGTGACCCAAATCCGACTTGGAGCGAAGTGTGTGTGGGGGCGAATCGTGTACGTCGACTCGTTTTATTACCTGCAAAGTACGAAAGAGGGCAGCACAAGAGGAAACACGAGAGAAGCGGGATGCATGTGAGAGAGAGAAAAGGAGAATGAGTGGTTTGTACTTTACTAAATATTAATTTAAATGATGAAAGCAAAGAGGATTCATAATAATATATATACAATCATGCTATGACAAGGTAAGCAGTCCGAGTAACATTGTTGGTTTGGAAGACTCGTTACAATCCAAAAGTATACAATAGTCATGGGTTTTGTTAGCAATCATAACTGGATACTATTCATAATTAGTCAAAATGTCAGAAGTATTACTCAAATCATTTTGTCTACGAATATAAATTCATTTTTATTTTCATTTAATGTTAATTGATTAAATGTCATTCATCCTTAACAGGTAAAAATATCAATTAGTTTCTTATTTGTATCCAAGATGTCGTTTATGAAAAAAAAAAGATTAGGTGTCCTCTGCATATGACTACAGCTTCTCCCCATGTCCCTGTAGTACATTTGGCAATCCAATCACAGAAATAAAAATAAAATGCTTGGACTTAATTGTTCAACAATTACATATTCTAGCCTTTTAGATGTAAATGACAAATTTAAACATATTGCTATAAGCTTAAAATAAATAAAACAATCATCATTCTAAGGTATTGGAAATTCCTTTAGGTTAATAAAAGTAGAATATCAAATATTTCCCTATTTTTCAATGTGAACGGAAATTAAAATTCTTGAGAAAAGTAACACGTAAACTGCTGGACATGACTACGTGGGATGTACTAGAAGCATGAAACGTTGGTTAAAAATCATAAAGAAGAACTGGTTAGAAGAATATTTACAAAGAATGCATCTACGTTTTATTGATATGTATAACCCATTAAATTTCAAATTTTCATATTGTGGGTAATATCCTCATTTAAACTAACGATAATTATGGTTAAATGTAACTCTTTAATAGTTCATCATCATTTAAATATCATAAAGGAAAACATGTGTAATAAAGATTCATTCATTTATAGTAACATTAAAATAATGCAACAACGAATCAGGTATATCTCTTGTAAAAGGAGTATCGGCATCTTATCCGAGACATATTTCGAGAAAAGAAAATAATAATGATCAAGCGCTCACGATTTGGAGAATCCGCCGAAAAGATAGCCCGATCAGGACCAATTTAGCTTCACATGTGACGTCATAGATTGATGACGTCAGCTGCAGGAGTTGGCTTATCTGATGACGTTGCACCTGCTTCGCAGGAGTGACGACGGACTACAAGGGCTTTGGGTGGTTGAGACGAGTTTTTCAGGTCTTATCAAGTTGAGTATCTGAGGTACATGGTGCTCGTTAGTTAACGAAACTTTTTTTTTTAAACTTAACGGTCAGCAGCTGCTGTTGTACAGATTATATGACGTGACGAGGTACCTTTATTTTTTGTGATGTGATGAGGAATGATCTCTTCACTTCTTATAAACGATTGTAAGTTCTTCACATCGTTTCTTCATATATGATCATAGGAGGGTTACAGATACATATTGGTAAAATTAAAAGCTTTATTTATTAAATAGCATGTTGTATTACACATTAAAATTGACAGTAGACAATGTATGTAAATATTGATGGTGAGCATGAGGATTAGTTTCAGTCATACCATCTGGAGGTAGTCTTATTTCTAAATCAATAAACATATCAACCTGAGTAGAAAAATGAAACTTAAGATATTTGCCATCAGACCCTTTTACAGGTTTTGGTCTAACAATGAGAGAATTGTACTGATGAGGAGTATTATGAAAATATTGAATTCCTAAACGAGGTTTACCATAATCTAAATTTCCACCACGAATTGGCATAAGATTGTGAGCAGTTATTTGATTGCTAAAGGTATACCACCGGTCTGCATCTTGGTAGATGGTATTTGCTTTTCTTTCACCAACGTGATATTGCTCCATTGTTCCTAAATTTCTTGCAGAGTATTCGTATTCTTTTCCCTCACCAAACTATTGTATCTGGGGATTCCACAGCCAATCTTTTAACGCAAAAGTACTTTCATCTTTCGATTGACAAGAAGCGTAAGTGCAATTTGAGTGTTTGTATATTTCCAAGTACGGCGTTGTATTCATGGTGAGCGTTTCTACAGCTGTTCCTGACTGCACTGTAAGGGCTTGCTGCAAAGGAATAAGAGAATGCATCACTATGCCTGCTTTGTGGATTTTTAAGCCGAAATTTTCTGCAATGGTGTCCACTTTATCCCACCTTACAGTTTTACCGGGCGTTCCATCAGTTCCTTTGATTGCGTAGGTAAAGAATTCAAGCCAGTTGTGTGGAATGTGGTAGTTTAGTGTCCCGTCTTCTGTGTGCGTGAATTCCCAGTAGCGACGCTGTCGAATGGTCATATGTATCATTTCAGGATCTTTGAGTTTGATGCACCTATGGATGAAGTCTCCATCTACTGCTCCGTCTCCATCGTAGTCTTCTTCTTCCTTCCCCCTTCTCCTCTTTTTCGGTATTGCTTCACTCATATTTCTTAATTGGGCCACTGTGTCTTGTATTTTTCAAACAGTAGCAAGAAGTCTGAAGAAGTGATCCTTCCTGGTGGAGGGTAGAGACCAAACTGATTAGAATGTTTGTCTGAGAACCCTTTTATTTCTTTTCTTAGGATGAATGTCTTGGTTCTGGAGTACAGGGCATCTCCATCAGCCGGTGGTACCCAATAATTAATTTGCTTATTTGTAGAGATGAAGATTGGTATCCTCTGCAGCAATTCAGGGTCTGAGTGTTTCACATTGACTTCAAAGTCCGCTCCTTCTAACAGTAACTTGTTGTCATCTAAAGTTTGTTCAGAAATTCTTGGTTTTTCGAATAATGTATACGACTTATTTAGAAGATTTTAGAAGTGGAACTGGTTTTGGTCGCCACATCTTATCACGATGCCCGTATTCAATTTTCCAATGAGACAGTTGAGCGTTAGAGATTTGCTAGTCCCCGATGGTCCTTGGAGAATAAGGGTATTTATTTCATTTAACTTTTCTTCAGCTATAATCTTCGTCTTCGTCCATGCCAAGAATTCGGCGATGCAGATTTTATTTTCTGTGAATATGTACTCGAGCCACTCCACATGTTTTGCATCGCCTGGCGTCGTTGAAGCCTTATCCAATATAAATTCAAAGGGTTTACCTTTGTATAAGTTTCGCTTCTGGGTGTTGTTGAAGACCATGATTGCCTTGAGCTTTTCTTTATACGAACTTCTCTCTCTCTCTCTCTCTCTCTCTCTCTCTCTCTCTCTCTCTCTCTCTCTCTCTCTCTCTCTCTCTCTCTCTCTCTATAATTGAGTATGGATGAAGCATGAGAACTTTAACAAGTTGTCTTATGACTTACATTATTTTAATAAAAATGAAAGGAATTGTATAATGAAGAGACCAAATATTCAGTTGGTTCCGTTGTTATCATCATAGAATAATACATATATCTTACCTTACGAGGACTTCCACCAGATTAATAGAATCTATGTTTGAATAAAGTTGTTTTCCCCCAGAGCATTACTAATTGATAGTAATTGGATGTAATTTGGCTGGAAGGCAATCTTCGTAAGTGATGATGCAGTATCTAATTACTGACGTATAATGACGCTTGCACTTTATGAGTTCCGGGAAAAATAGCATGCTGTGATAAGTTCATTATGCAGAAGGTATGCATTATCTTGGTCCATGTTGTACCATCTGTAACTGGAAAAAAAATAGTTAACCAAATTTGTGCTTGACTAATAAACTATGCAAAGGAGGCAAATCGAAGTGACAGATGAAAATAAGACCTGGGTAATAGGAGTGAAAATTCATAATACAAATTAGATTTATAAAATAAAATCTGGATTTTTTTTTAGATAAATCCCTTTTCTATCATGGTCCATCTAATATTTTTCGTCTGAGGGATAGTTATTTCCCTAGCAGGTGTGATACCAATTGATGAAACAGCACCTGTTTTCAATAGGGATACGATATACTACCTCATAACTCGCTTACAGTAAGAAAATGAAAGCTAGTATTGCTCAGGAATATACATACATATGTAAGTGATTACATAATAAAAATATGGAATGTTATTCCATATATATAAAAGACTAAAACTAAAGAGGTCAACCAGATTGCTTGCAGGAATGTGATCAGACTAGAGACGCTAAGATGACATATACAATAAAGTAGGCTAAGGTGACGTGCCGTCACCTGTGGTCATTCATTTGTTTTGAAACATTAGTCCAAGCTCCTTGTTTGAGACAACTACCGCGACCTATAATTCAAACGGCCTACGTGATCTGTAGTGTGTCTGATTTGTATGTATGTTCATATGTTCGAGCTACTGTCTGCTTCCTTTATGACTTGTAACCGAGATGGTAGTCGGAACAGAGTGGAATTAGCCATCATCGTTGGCAGAAGCGATCAAGCCATCGTCATTAGAAGACCTGTACAAATTTCCTCTGAACTTCATCATGTAATCTCAGAGAATATAAGTATTTTTTTATACTTTGTGCTTTCTACTAGAACCTCACATCATTGCCGAATCATCATGAGTTTAACACATCGTCGTCATAACCAAAGAAGATAATACCGACTTTGTAAGTGATCTACAAACCCCAAGACACTCCAATGAGTATGGAAGTGCATAACCAACCGACCTAGCGTAAGATTATCGCAAGTCTAACATTACCTCATAGGGCGCCTTATTATACAAGGCAACAGCCCTAATATTGGTGGCAGACTACTACAACGTCTTCCGAAGAAAAACCAGAATAATGAATAATGTATCATATCAGAAGTCAACGACGACGAAAGCAAGAGATTCTTCAAGCAACCTACTATCATCGTTTACTGAGCGACTTCAGAAAACAACAAGAACTCTTCAACGTCTTCCGAAGAATAACGAATAATGTATCATCAGAAGTCAACGACGACGAAAGCAACAGATTCTTCAAGCAACTTAGTATCATTTGTTTAGTGAGCGACTTCAGAAAACAACAAGAACTCTCCAACGTCTTCTGAAGAATAACGAATAATGTATCATATCAGAAGTCAACGACGACGAAAGCAAGATATTCTTCAAGCAACTTAGTATCATCGTTTAGTGAGCGTTTCCGGCACTTCAAGAAACAAACCGAACGAGTCTTCAGCATCGGATCGTCAAGGACTCGAATCATCCAAACGACGCGCACGGGGGAAACTCAAGCTAAACCAGGTCATCCGCTAAACAGAAGGAGGGCCAAGGCCGTGTGTCGTTATCGGAACACTGTGACTTCCCACAAAAGCAAGCTAAGTACAATCTTTTTATTCATTTGGAGTAACTTTGAGCGTTTCCTTTGCAGGTCAAATTTCGTTATTCCTGTGGCTGAAGTTACGAGACATTCTTAATCTTACTTTTTTACAGAAATTATCTACATCATTGGGATGTCGCTACTGCGAGTTTTTATCTTTGAGTTTCTGTTTCCAGAAGTTCTCCTGAAATATCATAATCATATACTGTGTTAATTTTATCATTTTGGGTGATTATTAATCCTTTACGTAACAAATCATATTAAACAGTGAATATGTGTTTACGCAGAGGACGTCTGTATTTATACAGATGCATGGATAGGGTCGTTAGGCACCGTAGTGATTAGAAAACACACAAAAACAAGTGGAACACCCGTACAAATCTGGATAAATTAGAGGTAACACTATTTTGGGTCAAACAATAAAAGCTCCTTTGCAAAGTCCCGATCGCAGTTTCAGCTTTTAGTTATGCGTAAAAAATCGAATCCCTATGACTCAACTTAACTTTTAAAATATGGCTGGATTGCAAGGAATAACATGTCTATAAAAAACTTTCATTACGCTAAATGCGCTGACCAGGATGCCATTTTTGTCAGCTATTTCAAATTTTAGCAAAGAATGAAGTAAACAACAGCAAGTACAAACAGTTAATATTGAATGCAGTAGAGATAACTTGTCTTAATAGTAATCGCTCAATTCCTAATAGTTCATCATTCATACGTTCGTTGCTCTATACGTAACCAACAACAGAATGCTAAAAACACACAATACGTTGCCGATGGTAAACAGTAGCCCTAAATATCAGAATCAAACAAATCGTGCTTAAGCAAACTCGGTTACTGTGTCATCTAGTCAGACGGTCAGGGTCAGTCAAATCTGCCGAAGTGTTCAAAGCATAGCACATTCCACATAAGCGACTTCAGCGGAGAGGGAGAGCGATGTTGGAAAAATTAAAAAGGAATTTTCCTATGCATCACACAACCGTATCAAGTAATCAGAGCAAGTTCTCGTTTTTTTAATACATAAGTTATTATAAGTAGTGGTGGATTAAGCCCGACTGTACACACCGTAAAAATTAGAATATCTTGTTTTTATGCCTTTAGCCCACGTAATATCCTGTATTTACGGACTCACCGTCTGTTTTTCGAACTTCCCTAATGAGAAGTCCGGATAAGCGAGCGCTTACAGATACCTCTATAGTTAAAAAAAACATTATCTTACGTCCCGCCAAATAAGGCGTGTTTATCAAAGGAAAATTCTATAAACCTTCAAACATATTAAAATCCGTTTTAAACAAAAAGAGACAGTTAATCACTGTTTTACTGGCCTACAATGCTTACAGATATAAAAAGCACATAACTAATTGTAACAACGTGTCATGAAAACAAGGGATACACTAAGACACCTGTCAGTTTTAGGGGACCTATCCTGTGCCAAATCAATCCTTGAAAGAATATACGTAGAATTATTAACAGAATTACGAGTCTGACAGAGGAAATAAACACTTCTAGTGTTAATAGTTTCCTTGACACGTTATATAGAATTAATAGCACTAAAAACAAACACCGACAATTGAGTGCGCTCGGAATATTATGATGCTAAATCAGTAAACATGGAAATTCAACGCATAATAATAATCTGACTCGGGTGGTGTAAAATCAATAATAATCTCCTAACGCGTTGTGTGAATTCCGTTCCATTAAGAAAACAATATTATATTTTATCACCCAGAGTTAATAGGTTTGGTAGAAACGGATAAATAAAAAAGTGTCATGTCTTACGAGTTACAACTCGTGATATTGGATCCGAACTGGATTATAGTGGTTCTCGCGGTTTTTAAATACCTTTATCATTCATTATCTTAGTATCTATAGAATTGATACCGCAAGTAGCCTTATACAGTACGCCGCTAGAACACTTTTCCACATATTCAAGCCAACAATTAATTTATCAAATATATATAAATAAATAAATAAAAAATAAAATAAAATAAATATGGATACAAGTGGAGTCGATATAATACACTCCGTAAGAAGTCGGAAGGGTTACAAATTATAACAAAAAGGAATCACGATAAAATCAATAAGCAAAAACGTAACCATAGGTTAATTAGATATCCAAATATATATGCGTAAAGATTTGAACTCAAACTTAACGCTAAAAGTTCAAACACATATCAAAACCTACTGACATATTGTCTGTCCCGGTGATTTATATTCGTAGTCAATGAAAAAAAAAAATAAATAAATAAATAAAATAAAATAAATTAAAAGAGATTTTAAAGTCAGGAAGTCTAGAAGTGAAAATGTATATCTAGCGAATAATCTTATATAGGGCAAATAGTATATATAAAATTTGTATGGAAACCCTTTTCATTAGTTTGAATAAGGAATATCTAATTTAACATAATTACATTTATATACAATCATGCATATTTCCAACATGAAACTAATATATTGTTCAATTTTAGTCGTTTTTTTCAAACATTCTTACCATGTGGATGGAGTATTAAAACAAAAAAATATCATTTGAAAGAACTAAAGTCGTATTTATTACAGCAAGTAATGTAACGCATGAGCTGGCTGAGAGCAATGTCCGGCCAGGTGATGAGGTCATCAGTCTAGAAGGTGCATGGCGCGTTTGCCCATTCATCATCTGTGTGTGTCGTCTCTCGCTTGCAAAGCAGGTTGACTGGAGAGAGGAATGCTTAGCTCATGACTTCACATGTCGGTTCATGGGTCACGATGGACATGACATAGCCATAACCTATTCTTATCCGTGTGTGCAATGCAACTTTAGTTAAGGACTTGCAATCGTTTTAAAATCAATTAACAAAATAAGCAAATAGTATTTCTATAACAATCAAAATGAATTAATTTTTTCTGAACCTCTTAGACAATTAGAGTCAATAAATCAGCTTATGATATTGGTAAACGGACATTTAGAAGTATCAGGTCATGGATATGAAAAATTTTCGAGAAAAACCCAGTTGATATAGAAATTAGTTACATAGTGGGTTCTTTCGTTGCATCTCCTGCCTATAAAGGGGCCGGCCGGCTAATGCCCTTTTTTAAGGACAGGACTTTGATATTCATACCACTTAATAAGGTGACTTGGGATATCTCCAAACCGTATATGATTTTCGCCTCTGACCTTAGGTTTTGTGACGCCAGGGCGATTTATCCCCGAAAATAACCATTTTTCAAATTCTATCTCCTCCCTTGATATTTAATATTAAGACCTGGGATTACTACCATATATAGACCTGATGTAGACCTCCAATCGAATGGAGAGTTTTTTTTTCTAAAAGTCATTTTTTTGCTAGCTATGAATTTTTCAATATGGTAAAAAAATAAACCCTATAAATCAGGGATGAAAAATTAATAAAAAAAAAATACGAAACAAAAATTGGAAAAAAGGGCTCTATTTGATTGTTCTATAATGTCTTTCTGAGTTATATACCAAATTCCAATGTTATAGCTTTAAAACTAAGTGAGAAGATAGATTTTGAAGGTCAATAAGTATAGTTTTGAGATACGGGCGTTCAAAGTTTTCCTTCGTATTTCTATAAAGACAATGTTTATAAATAATGATTATTATGAATGTATATTTCTTTTTTGTGTATTAATAAACCAAAACTATTTTATTTATCATAATTCAATCATAAATGATGATCCCTTTGCTCATATATCGCAGCCTGGGGCACTGCTTGAGGCAAGATGGGGCACTCCTTCCTACGCAATTCTCTCTCTCCCCTTCACTAACTCGGCTTATTACAGCGAATTTTCTTCTTCTGTATGTTAGTGAGATGTTTTCCTTGTATTTCTCTTTGGCATGATGAAATTCTTGCCCGAAACAAAGATAAACAAACGTAAATGCAGAAAATGTCAATAGTGAAACTCGAAGTACTCTTTTTTTAACAAAGACAATTTAATAAATCATGATTATTATAAATTTCATATTCCATTTTGGTATCACCAAAACTTTGTTATTTATCATAAATGAAGATCTCTTTGCTCAAAGATCGTAGCCTTGGGGCACAGTGTGAAGTGTGCTGTCAAGCAAGACGGGGGGCGTTACTAGCAAACCCTTACTTCGCAACCCTCCCCTCTCTCTTCCCTAACTACGCAAATATTATGATATCTGTATATACTTGAGCGATTTTCTTCGTCTGTATGTTAGCGAGATGTTTTCCTTGTCTTTTCCTCATTGGCATGATGAAATTCTTGCCGAAACATACATAAACATACGTAAAAGCAGGCGAATGTCAGAG
>NC_087209.1:46317015-46324515 GCF_015104395.2 Macrobrachium nipponense | reverse complement strand
TGGGAGTTAAGGCATCAGAGGCTAACGAAAAAGAAAAATCATGGCTTAGTACTATTAACATGGGCGGACTTCATGCTCCTGATGATTTCATGTCTCAGTTATCTATCATGAGAGACATTTTCATTGCTGCTCATGGTGATACTTTAATAGAAGGCAAAGACTGCTTAAAGTCTATAATTTCAGAAATGGAATTATCGGGAGTTGATATTCCCAAAGATGTGATAGCATTTTTTGCTAAAATTTCTGTGTTCTTTCGGATGAGATATCTGAACAAAGCAATTGTGATAGATAAAAAGAAAAAGAAAGTGTCGTCGTAGCGTGAAAAGGAAATTGATGAAATTGTGAATATGTTAACCATGTTTTTTTTTTTACTTTTGAAACTGTACAATAAAATATATGATTAAAATAGGTTTGTTTTTATGTCACCTCAATTTTCTCATTTCAGTTCTTAGTTTTCCTTTTATAGTCAGAGTATATGTTTATAGACAAAGAAACCCAAACAAATATGAAAACCTTACCTGAAGCTTAGTTTTACTAAAGAAATTAGAGCTTAACCAAAAAGTAAAGAAAAATGCAAATCAACGGTTGAGATCTTATCCCCCTTTGATGACTAGGCAACCCTTAGTTCATAGTCAGTATTTTAACGATACGATCATTTACTTATAACCAAAATAACGAATATGAAAGTCTTAACTTGAGTTGAGTTTCACTAATGAAAGCATGAATGTAGGAAAGAAAGAGACAAGTATCAGGAGCGGGAAGATAAGTCAAGATAAAAAAGAGAAAGGAATTAGCGCCTATCATATACTGAGCGCCACCCGCCTCACTTGGGCTCACGTGACGAGGTGCGCGAAATAGGCCTTATTTTCGTCCCACTCTTAACTCACCCCTCTCTGAATGGATCCTGGTGTATACAGGTCCGAGAAGAACCCACTGCTCATTTCCGAAGATGTCCTCCGAGATATGCTGAAAGCTCTCTCATCAGGGTGAATTATTTCGACAAGTAGACGGAGTTGCCATGGGATCCCCACTAGGGGTCATCTTTGCAAACATGTACATGGCCACCGTCGAAGAAAGGACCTTTAGAGAACATCAAAAACCTAGGATTTATGGGCGGTACATCGACGATATATTCGTCACAATAAAAGAACCTGACGATGCCAGAAAACTTCCAGATGCTCTGAAAAGAAACTCAGTGCTCAACTTCACCACAGAGCACAGCCAGCAGAAGACTTTGCCATTTCTTGATGTCCTGGTAAAACAACAAGAGGGACAGTTTAAGACGACCGTTTATACGAAAGCAACAAACGCTGGCCGTTGCTTGAACGCAAGCGGGGAATGCCCGGACGCATACAATAAGTCTGTTGTGAGTGCGTATGTCAACAGAGCCTTCACACACAGCTCATCATGGAGAGACATACATAACGAACTCGATCGAATTCGCCAACTGCTGACAAACAGCGGCTATGCAGATCAAATTATCGAAGCAGCAATAAAAAAGAAAATGGACGAATTTTACCAACCCAACACGATGAAGAAAAACGAGGAGAACTTGATTATTTACCATCGTGTACATTATGGGCCTGCATACAAGGAGGGTTGCTGCACACTACGCGGGATAATAAACAGAGGCGTAACCCCAAAAGCCCCTTACCATAAAATAAGCCTCAGGATGTATTATAAGCCCAACCTTGTAGCAGCCTTAATAATGAAGAACAGCACGGCTGCGGGGGGACCGAAAGAGATGTGCACGAATGTAGTTTACAAATTTACTTGTCCAGAGGAGGTGTGTAAACCTCACAGCTAAAACTACATCGGGCACACTATAACGACCCTTTGGAGATGTCTGCTGGCTCATAGAAATCAAGGGGCCATCCATCAACATTACATAGATGTTCATGACAGGAAGCCATCTCTACAAGAGCTCATAGAAAGCACCCAGGTCGTGCACAGAGAAGACAACTACGGTCGCGTCTTAATAACGGAAGCGGTGAGCATCGCTATTCAGAAGCCGACCTTGAACGTCCAACAAGAATCGGACCATATACTAACCTCCAGCAGGAGAAGGAATACGCAAGCCAACAGGGACCAGACAGCGCGCCCCAATCCACCGAGAACATCACACACACACGCTCACTCACTCAAGTTTAAATCATACACATTTATGTATAAACAGAAATTATCTCTTGTACCTTTATATAAAATATATACATATATTTTTATTCCTGTATTTAGATTTCTATATTCATTTTCATTCCTGTATGTAATTTTGAATATAAAATATATACAAATAAATATATATATATATTAATATATAAATATTATATTACTATAAGTATATTATATATATATATATATATAATATATAGTATATATATATATATATATATATATATATATATTATATATTTATATATATATTATATATATATATATATATATATATATATATATATATATATATATATATATATATATATATATATTATATAATATAGGTATCTAATAAAAGGAGCTCATAAAAACACCAAAATATAGAGAGAAAAGTACTATATTTCAGAGACTGTTGTCTCCCTCTTCAGGTAGATGAATGAGAAAAGTTTACAGAAAAGGTGGTATTATAGCAAGAGGTCCATCCACAGGCAAGCCAATTTAGGTCACCCCTGCTCATAATCTTCCTTTAATCTTCTTAAATGTTGGTTGAATGAAAACCTTGTCGATCGTATCTGAAATCCATGCTCCTTTTGAGATGTTCATTACCTGCCTCTCTTTTATTATACCACTTCACAACATAAAACTTTTAAGCCTTGACATAGACTCCCTATTCACAAAAGTACCAGTACAGGACGTTCTTCAGTTTTTAAGGGAAATATTATCCCCCTATTCAGATCACTTCCCATTGGCGCTTGACGAAATAATAAAGTTAGTTGAATTATGTGCATCTAATATCGTATTTTCATTCGGGGAATCATTCTGCAAGCAAAAATTTGGGTGTAGTATGGGGGTAGTCCTTTAAGTCCTGTTTTAGCCAATCTGTACATGTAATACTTTGAAACTACAGTAATAAATGCAATAAAACCCCAAACATGCTGTGGATGAGATATGTGGATGATATCCTAACATTTTGGGATAATAGGTGGGGCAATTTTAAGGAATTCCTCTCAAAATTAAACGCATTAGTGCCCAGCATCAAATTTAAAGTTGAATGGGAAACAGACAACAAAATTCCTTTTCTTGATGTTTTAATAATCAGAGACACGACAGAATACAAATTTACCATATACAGAAAACCAACGTTCTCACTTTCATACATTCACTACTTTAGCTATCATGACATTACTATCAAGATAGGTGTAGCTAGCAACCTGTTCTTACGAGCCTTACGAATTTGTTCCCCAGAATTCCTGGAAAAAGAATTTGAACTAATTCGCAAGCAACTTTCGTCTTTAATGTATCCTGACCATATAATTGAGACAGCAATTCACAAAGCAAACGTAATTTTCTACCGATCCCCTAAAGACAGGACCAGAGATACACCCAACAATAAAATAAAAATTCCTCACCTGGACACGATTAAGAGAGTAACCCACACCCTCGGAAAATCTAACCCTTTTGCATTTACTTACCCAAACACCTTAGCCAAATCCCTGATTAACGTCCAACAAAAGACATCTCCCAAGGACACGGGTTTATGAGATGCCATGCCAGGACTGTGACCAATCTTATATTGGATTTACAGGTAAATCACTTCCCCAGAGATTAATACAATACAAACGGTCAGTTAGGTATGGACAACAGAACTCGGCTATTTTCATATATGTTTAACCGAATTTATTAAGCGATAATAGAATTGGCGATCGACAGGCGCGAACCATCGACCTCTCAATTCCAGGACTGGTAGTGAAGCCGCAGATCACCCCACCACCGCAAGAGATATAAGTATATGCCGCCTCCCACCTCATATACTGCTGCGCACAGGTATTTTTTTGTTTAGGAGACTGCATACAGCCCATCTCGTTCTCGGTTGCGTGGTAGTGCTTTTGCCCGCACGTTGTCATTATATAAGTCTATCACATTGTCATGATTCATATACATATATCGAACTACAAATGTCCTTTAATATCTAATTCGCTCTTCCTCGGAATTAATATATTTTCATATATGTTTAACCGAGGGGGAATTTATTAAGCGATAATAGAATTGGCAATCGACCTCTCAATTATATATATATATATATATATATATATATATATATATATATATATATATATATATATATATATATATATATATATATATAATATATATATATATATATATATATATATATATATATATATATATATATATATATATATATATATATATATATATATATATATATATATAAATAAAGGTTTTTGCCACTCAGGTATTCGTAGTTTTGGAGACTGCATCAAAACCCCTCATCCTCGGTAGCGTTGTATTGCTTTTGTCCGCTCGTAGCCATTATATAAGTCATATCACATTACCGTGATTCATATACATATATCGAGCTACAGATGTCCTTTATTATCTAATTTGAGGTGGGAGGATGCATAAACTTATATCCTCTTGTGGTGGCAGGGTGGGTCTAGGCTTCACAGTCGTCCTGGATTTGAAGGTGGCGATGGTTCGTGCCCGCCCTCAGCCGCAAATCTATCAATTGCCTAGAAAATTCCCCTTCGGTTAAAACATATATGGAAATATATTAATTCCGAGGTAAGAGCGAATTAGATATTAAAGGACATTTATATATATATGTATTTATATATAAATATATATATATATATATATATATATATATATATATATATATATATATATATATATATATATATAATAATATATATATATATATACACACACACACACAAAGGTAGTGCCACGGAGGAAAGTAAAAACACAGGAAACTGCTAGGATCTTTCTGTCTTAGTGACCCTTTACTTAAGGCAAGACTGATCAGAACACAGAAAAACACTTTACAAGTAGGTATAGTATACAACCGGTCATTACAGGATTAACATAAGGTCAATTTCACTTTAAAGAAACGAAAAAAAGTCTGTGTGCTATATTAAAGATTTTAAAAGTAGCCACCCACACGTGGTCAATGAGCGATTTACGAGCATAGGATATAGATATTTTTCTCACTTAAAATAAGACCACACAAGACGGTGTACAGAAGCCGCAGCTGCCCACTCCTTTCCTTATTAACAATTCGCTACGGCAGATTTGCATACTTGATTGGTCCTAATTTTCCCCTGTCCCTATACTCTTCCAGACTTGGGAAATATGCGTCCGGGCTCTTACGTTGGATCGAATGAATGAATGATTGGAAGTTTTCTGGCATCCTGATATCGTTACGTTGGCCAAAGACTGAAGCAGCCAGTATTTTCTAATATCAAAAATCATGTCACAATATGTAAAACCGAAGTCCTGAAACAGCACTTTCAATAATTGGTTATGTAAGGAACCCAGACCACTTATCAACTTTAGAATCGTTTTATATTTTGCTCCTCCTACCCAAAACCTCTGCCTCTCGTATAGCTAAATTACCTCCATTGTCCTATTTTTCCACACCTGGTGTTCTCCTTCAAATTTCTTTCCAGACCAACATAAAAAGAAGCCGGCGCCAAGATGCAGCAAACGAGAGACAAAGGAGAAAGAGGGAGAAAGCAGAAAAGTCTCTCTACGATCGTCATTCACCTAGCCCCATGCAGGTCGCTGCGCAAGACACGATTTGTCACAAACCAGAATTAGGAGATGCAAGAAGTTGTGTACCACCTGTCACGCGTTCCAGGTGCCAGAGTGTCAATCACCCATCCCGAATCCCAAAGTATCAGGAATGGAGAGCTGCTGATAAATATTTTTTATGATTTGCCATCAATATACAAGTCTCATTTCTCCAAATGCTGGGTTCGTCATAAAAGGGATTTATATTTTACTGGGGTTTCACAGTGGCACTAATTGCTTTGTAAATATAATGTAACCTCAGTGCCACGGACCTAATGCCTTTTGCTCCCGTATCATTACTTCTGATTTACATAATAGTAAACTTAGTTAAGTGTAATTTTGCATTTTCCCTTATATCCATCAAATTTAATAACTTTTTCCTTCCTTTTTCTCTTTATTACTTGCGTGGCCCCCATTCTAGTTCAGATGTCAGTTAATTTTAGATTAAATGATATACTTCGCACAGCCACGCACATAGTAGTAATATATATATATATATATATATACATTTATATATATATATATATATATATATATATATACACATATATAAATATATATATATATATATATATTATATATATATATATATATATATATAATTATGTATATATATATATATATTTATTCCAGTCAGCAAGATATATAGACTTCAGCAGATTCCATGATACAAGAGATAAAAGGCAAAGTTTATTAACAAAAAAATGTTTCGCAATAATGACTCAGAGCATAATCAATCTGTGAAAAGTAAAACACAAAATAAAATACATCATTAGTAAATTCGCAATGCAATCAAAATTTACAAGTTCACACAGTAAAAAGTAAAATCATAAAAAAACACATAAAACAGTAAAAAAAAATAAAAGAGAGAGAGACTGCCAAAACACCAACCGTCCGTAATCAGGAAAGAAGAGGGAATGACATACAATGGCGTCCAAGGCCAGACGACAACTATGCCAGATACAAAGTTGCTGAGGAAGTGTTACTATTGAGAGAGGGAACCAGTCTTTTAATATAAAACGATTCTAAAGTTGTTAAGTGGTCTGGGTTCCTTACATAACCAATTATTGAAAGTGCTGTTTCAGGACTTCGGTTTTACATATTGCGACATGATTTTTTATATTTGGCCAGTGCGAAAGCTGAAACCCAAATGGCTGCAATGTCTGACCCGCAGTAACCTCCTCGTCGATCCAACGTAAGAGCCCGGACGCATATTTCCCAAGTCTGGAAGAGTATAGGGACAGGGGAAAATTAGGACTAATCAAAATGCGTGGTGCTGATCCGTGACAAGCCACGCCTTTTAACTCGTCAGTCGCATATCCATTACTGCCAAGTGTCGATGACGAAGAGAAACTTCCCAATATCAGTTTACGGCTTGTATGACTTATACATTTTAGTTAGATATATCTAAACATATTGCAACAGTAATTCAACAATATATTCTTTAAATGAGATATACCGTGAAATATATTATGCATTATTGGCTTATCACTCTTGGTAATATGGTCAGTGCCTGTTAATTCCTGCCTACGTGCAAAGTAATATTGTCTGCATAAATAATATTTTCATCTCAAATTTCTAAATTATATACGATGCTATCTGACCTCTTTGTAGGGGAAAATAGAGAGAAGGAGTAGGCTTATACTACGGATTTCTATGCACATATGCTATTTCGTAGTAATGCACATTACTGTGCATTGTACAAAAGCAATATGCTGTTCATTACTAGGTCATGAACAGGAATGGAAT
>NC_087209.1:46297015-46304515 GCF_015104395.2 Macrobrachium nipponense | reverse complement strand
CTAACATGGTTTTGAGCTGAACTAAAACTGCAAACTTCTCATGAATTTATATTATTCTTTATTGCCTAGAAAGGTGAAAGCATATAGTCGAGGAGTCTTGTATATTTCATTAAACAAAATATCCAAATGAATGCATTGTAGATTAGCACTGCTTTAGACAAAAGGTCGAATTAGTATGCCAAAAGCTAACTGGTAGCCTTGCACTGGCTATACATATTCCTTATCCCATGACAGGGCATTGGGTACATTTGATAACACCTTGGGGTCATTTTCATGAATGTTAATCAGCCTATAGGGCCAGAGACTCCAGCAAACGGCACTCTGCATAGGCAGAGCTGAATTAAAGAAGGCTGCCTTATGAGGTCGTAAAAAGAGATGAAAAGGAAATGTAGAAGCTGAAGAGAGGGAAGAGAAAATTACAGGAAGGATAAGAAAGAGGTAATGGGGAAAGGAAGTAGCATCCTCTTCTGGATAGAGGGACAGAATCCTCCCTAAAATGGTGGCACCGTGGCAAGGCATTAGTGCAGAAAGTTTATCAACTACACTCTGAGGATGCTTGGAACTTCGATGACTTGTCCCTTTCTCCTTGGGCGTTACAAATCGTCCTTATAGTTTTATGGTATTTCCAACGACAAGACTGCTTCCAAAAACCATTTCAAATGCTCATTAACTCTGAGCATTTTTATCCATCAACACAGGTCCACAGTAACATTACTGAACACAAGGAAAACTCGGTTTCCACGTGTTTCTATCACGACCGACCTCCGTGCAGGACTCGACATACTATAAAGAATAATCTGTTATAGGATTCTTTGCACGAAGTATATCGTAACATATATACAAATATACGTTTCCTTGGCACACCCAATAATGGAAAAATCCATCACGGCGTCTGGTTCAGGTCATCACCCAGAAGATGATGTTTCATCTCACTCACATGTTAATGTGATTTCTCAGTTTCTAAATGAGTGAATAAAAATCTGAAGACTTACCAGATCTCTCTGAGAATGCGCTACCCAGAACAAACAGTGCTGATTTAATCCAGATAACCATTTGTCGACTTAATGTTCACGAAACCTGGAGAATTGCTGAATAAAGCCATATCTGCACAACCTGGTATGCATTGGTATATTATTAATTAAAAAAACACGCACACACACGAGCACACACACACACTATATATATATATATATATATATATATATATATATATATATATATATATATATATATATATATATATATATAGTATGTATGTATGTATGTATGTATGTATGATGTATGTATGTATGATGTATATATATATATATATATATATATATATATATATATATATATATATATATATGTATGTATGTAGTATATATATATATAATATTATATATATATATATATATAATATATATATATATATATAGGTATATATATATATATACTAAAGTTAAAAACTGTTGATTGAAACCAGATAGGCAACATCGGAAGGTGGAGAGGTACCCAAATCCTTTAATGTAATTTATTTTTCTGACGTTTCAGGACCATGTGTCCGATTTTCGAAGCTAAGAATTAAAAGAACAACATAATTAAAAACAGACGCAGATTAAAACATGATAAAAAGTTATTTCTTAACAAAATGCAATGGGAGGTACAAGAGAAGGGAACAGTGAGTACCAGGTAGTGCAGAAGGCAAAAGCTGAGTGACTGTCAGGGTCCGATTTTGGTTCCGACTGAAACTCAAGAGAGGTACAGAGGAGTTGACGTGGTCTGAGTATTTAATTGGGAAACCAGTTGTTTAATAAAAAGAGATTCGAGTATTGCCAATTGGTGTTCGTGTGGAGCTTTGCCTATGATTTTGAAATCCTTGTAATTTATATTGTACTTGCATTTTTTCTCATGGTCTCTAATACAGGAAAATTCGGGGTTTGATAGTTTGACACCCGGACGGTAGCTAACTCCACGATGGGAATCTAATTTTACCTTTTACAACCTCTGGGTGTAGCCCAAGTACTTCCCCAGGTCACATCTGGGGCAATTAAACAAATATATGACTCTTGAGGTCATCAAAGGAGTAGACTCTCTTTATATTTAAACAAGGACTTGATGATCATTGGGTTACATAGAATCAGTTTTAAGTTGACAGCCGGTAGGTATTTGCTTACAATAGAAAGTTAAGATAATGCAGTTGGGGATAGACTATTGCAGAAAACTTTACAACCTTCCATTTGCTCTATGGAGGGGGGCCCGGGGGGGGGAGGGGGCTCTAATTTCGAAAACACCCCGCCAGTATATATATATATATATATAATATATATATATATACATATATATATATATATATATAATATATACACACATATATATATATTATATATATATATATATATATATATATATATATATATGTAATAAATACATTATTGAATTACATAATCTGTAAATAAAAATCCCATGACCTGAGGTCATGGCATTAGGAGGGTCCCCTACGTGACCAATGCAGATCTAGATTACGCTATGCGCTGTCTGCAATAGCCTGGTTTAAATCTGTTACATTGTCATCGTTTTGCATTACTGATAACTTTGCACAACAACTTCCATGGGAAGCGGTTGACCTGTTAACCTACGCCGGAAACTTGTAACTTCCGAGCCGGCGGACTACGTATGTTTTTATATGAATCGCTGAAATAGCTAACGTTCCGCTATCGACGTGATGCTTTAGAATGGCAGTTCCGTGCCAGCATTCAAACATATCGGTCTCCCGACCGAACTGCATCTCTTAGTATGGAGTTACAGAATAAAGTTGTTATACCTTTTTTCAACTTATCTGTTTGAATCCTCTCCTTTAGTTTAAGAAGAACCACTCTACTAAGATATCACATAGGAGATGGAAGGAACCAGAAATACTTACGAATGACAGTCGTAAGGAGAAACAAAAAGTCTTTCGCAAAAGCGAAGAGACTAAGATATATATATATTAATATACTATAATATTTATCTATATATATATTATATATCATAATATATTAATATAAATATACTATATATTATATATGTATGTAATATATATGTGTGTGTGTGTGTGTGTGTGTATACTGTTAAAACAGGATACGTCACGTATAAAAGGCCAATTATCAAGTAATGATTGACGAAAGAAGTTACATATAGTGGGAAGAAGAAGGTATATACAGTGGGAGATATGCCCTTAAGTGATGCCTGGGATCACAGCTAAGCCGACATCAGTATCTGTAGCCATTATCTTGATCCGCTTCATTGTTGCCTTAGGAAGATATAGTCTATATGTTCAGAGTTCCAGGTTTCATTGGAAAGGTTGATCATATTATCTTGTTGTTTTATGAGTGAATTCTAATAATCTGACAAATTATATATCTGTATATATATATATATATATATATATATATATATATATATATATATATATATAATATATATATATATATATATATATATATATATATATATATATATATATATACATATATATATATATATTATATATATATATATACAATATATATATATATATATATATTATATATATATATATATATATATATATATATATATATATATATATATGTATATATATATATATATATATATATATATATATATATATATATATATATATTTATATATATATATATATATATATATAATATATATATATATAGCTTGATGATGAATAATAGTGCCAAGACTAGGAAGAACATTCTTTAATATTACGAGCTTTCGAGGTTTAAAACCTCATCTTCAGGCTGAAAAATGACAAGGATGAGAAATCACTAAAAATTACATTTAAATGAATTGTCTGATTAAAAGCTTCAGTAAAAACATAAAATAAAACGAACATCACATACAAACTAAAAATTAAAAATTACGAAAAAACTAAAACAAAATGCAAGTGATACAAAAAAAGAAATAAAAATAAAAATAATATGAAAGGTAAACAAACTACACTCAAAAATAAAATGGCTAACGACCCACTTTGTGTACCTACTATGAAACTATATGATAGCTAGTTGAATACCGGACGGGTTGTTGTTCAATTCCGGTTTCATTTTCTTAATAAACAGCGACTCTGAAATTAAAAGGTCCAGTCTATTTGAGCAAAAAGACAGTACTCTAAAATCTAGGTGAGTGAAAGGATGGTCCTGTGCTAAACTTTTATGGCCTTCCCAAAACTCACAAAGACAATCTTCCATTCAGACCCATCGTTTCATGTGCCGGAGCTTTCAATTACAAATTCTAAATGGTTAGCTGGCCTCCTTTCCCCTTTTTTAGGCACTTTTTCTCCCAGTCACATTAAACATTCGGAAGATTTTTGTCACAAATCCAGAGAAGCACATATACCACTTCACAACATAAAACTTTTAAGCCTTGACGTAGATTCCCTGTTCACTAAAGTACCAGTACAGGACGTTCTTCAGTTTTTAAGGGTAAAATTATCCCCCTATTCAGATCATTTCCCATTGGCGCTTGACAAAATAATAAAGCTAGTTGAATAATGTGCATCTAATAACGTATTTTCATTCGGGGAATCATTCTACAAGCAAAAATTCGGGTGTAGTATGGGTAGTCCTTTAAGTCCTGTTCTAGCCAATCTGTACATGGAATACTTTGAAACTACAGTAATAAATGCAATAAAACCCAAAAACATGCTGTGGATGAGATACGTGGATGATATCCTAACATTTTTGGATAATAGGTGGGGCAATTTTAATGAATTCCTCTCGAAATTAAACACATTAGTGACCAGCATCAAATTTAAAGTTGAATGGGAAACAGACAACAAAATTCCTTTTCTTGATGTTTTAATAATCAGAGATACGACAGAATACAAATTTACCATATACAGAAAACCAACGTTCTCACTTTCATACATTCACTACTTTAGCTATCATGACATTACTATCAAGATAGGTGTAGCTAGTAACTTGTTCTTAAGAGCCTTACGAATTTGTTCCCCAGAAATCCTGGAAAAGAATTTGAACTAATTCGCAAGCAACTTTCGTCAAAATTTAAAATATTCCTGACCATATAATTGAGAAAGCAATTCACAAAGCAAACGTAATTTTCTACCGACCCCTAAAGACAAGACCAGTGATACACCCAACAATAAAATAATAATTCCCCACCTGGACGATTATAAGAGAATAACCAAACCCCATCGGAAAATCGAAACCTTGTATTTACTTACCCAAACACCTTAGCCAAATCCCTGATTAAAACGTCCAACAAAAAGACATCTCCCCAAAGGACTCTGGGGTTATACGAAATCCCATGCCAGGACTGTGACCAATCTTACATCGGATTACAGGTAAATCCCTTCCCCTTGTTGTGATTAACACAACACAAACGGTCAGTTAGGTATGGACAACAGAACTCGGCTATTTTCAACCATATAAATGAACATAACCATAGAATAAACTGGAATTTGTCACGTGTAATTTATAGCAGCAACTGCCAGTACAAGAGTCAAATGATGGAATCGGCCTTAATAAAAGAGAGGCAGGTAATAAGAAATCTCAAAAGGAGACGGGTTTCAGATACGATCGACAACGTCTTCATTAACCAACACTTAAGAAGATTAAAGGAAGATTATCAGCGGGGGTGACTTAAATTGGCTTGTTTGTGGATGGACCTCTTGGTATAAATACCACCTTTCTGTGAACTTTCTCATTCATATACCTGAAGAGGGAGACAGCAGTCTGAAAATATAGTTACTCTATGGTGGTGTTTTTATGGGCTCCTTTTATTAGATGGAATTCTGTTGTTACAGAACATTTTTACCAGTCGTAATAATATATATATATATATATATATATATATATATATATATATATATATATATTATATATAATATAATATATATTATATATATATATATATATATATATATTATATATATATACATATATATATATATATATATATATACATATATATTATATATATATATATATATTATATATATATATATATATATATATAATACATACGTATATATCAATTCAAGCTACAAATGTCCTTTAATATCTAAATTCACTTTACCTCCCAAATGATATATTTTCATATATGTACCGAAGGGGTTGGAATTTTTTAATTGATAATAATTTCGTCCCCCCATGGGATCGAACCACCGTCCAAGTGGACGGGGACGAAAATGAGGACAGTCAGTGACGCTATCCAATCAGCCAACAGAGACGCTATAAGTTCATATCGATTCTGACCTTACAAATCACCCTCGATCTGGGTGCTTTCGTAATTAGAATCGATATGAAACCCCGTCTACCATGTTGGCCAATTCGAACGTTTGACAGCACGTAGCCTTTTGTTATTTTGAATAAATATACATCGAACCGTGATCCCATTTATATATCAATTCAAGCTACAAAATGTCCTTTAATATCTAAATTCACTTTACCTCCCAAATGATATATTTTCATATATGTACCGAAGGGGAATTTTTTAATTGATAATAATTTCGTCCCCCATGGGATCGACCACCGTCCAAGTGGACGGGGACGAAATCAGGACAGTCAGTGACGCTATCCAATCAGCCAACAGAGACGCTATAAGTTCATATTGATTCTGACCTTACAAATCACCCTCGATCTGGGTGCTTTCGTAATTAGAATCGATATGAAACCCCGTCTACCATGTTGGCCAATTCGAACGTTTGACAGCACGTAGCCTTTTGTTATGAATAATTATCACATCGAAACCGTGATCCATTTATATTCATCAATTCAAGCTACAAATGTCCTTTGAATATCTAAATTCACTTTACCTCCAAATGATATATTTTTCAAATATGTACCGAAGGGGAATTTTTTTAATTGATAATAATTTTGTCCCCCATGGGATCGAACCACCGTCAAGTGGACGGGGACGAAAGTCAGGACAGTCAGTATGACGCTATCCAATCAGCCAACAGAGACGCTATAAGTTCATATCGATTCTGACTTACAAATCACCCTCGATCTGGGTGCTTTCGTAATTAGAATCGATATGAAACCCCGTCTACCATGTTGGCCAATTCTAACGTACGCTATAGCCTTTTGTTATGAATATTATCACATCGAACCGTGATCCATTTATATATCAATTTCAAGCTACAAATGTCCTTTAATATCTAAATTCACTTTACTCCCAAATGATATATTTTCATATATTGTACGAAGAGGAATTTTTAATTGATATTATCATTTGGGAGGTAAGTGAATTTAGATATTAAAGGACATTTGTAGCTTGAATTGATATATAATGGATCACGGTTCGATGTGATAATTATTCTACCAACCACATTTCACTGTTTCAGAATACTTTGAATTCGAAGTACAGTAACTTCAAATTCATCTCGGAAATTGAAGCGGAATGAAAGCTGGCCTTTCTTATCACATTGATCAGCCGTAATGAAAAGAATTTTATTACATCTGTTTATATGAAACCAACGTTTACGGGTTTGACATCCTAAAAGTCGTT
>NC_087209.1:46269515-46284515 GCF_015104395.2 Macrobrachium nipponense | reverse complement strand
TTTGAAATAGTACCAGGACAGGTGATAGTAATTCAACTAGATATTTAGAAAGTTTATAACCAGTTGAACTGATAGTGGACCAAGTAGGAAAATCTCTTCTATACGTCTTGATTAATCCGTATATATAAGGTAAAGATGGGCGGGCCAATTATTGGCACTTACCTTTTATTGAACTCAATTCCTCTAGTATAGTTTTTATTTTAGAATTAAAACTTTTTATGACGTCTACTAATGGGTCTCTCCATAGCTTTTTGTAAGCACTAGAATCAGATAAGTTTTCCATTTTTTCCATATAGCTAATTTTATCCATTATTACAAAACTATTGGATTAGTCAACTTTAGTTGTATGCAAATTTTAATTTTTCTCCGTTTCATGAATTGCATCTATAAATCGTTTTGGGAAATGCATTATTTTATTATGCATTTGAAGTGAGACGAAGAAAGGTGATGCAGTTGTGTCTGTCTTTTCCAGTTTGGATATATCTAAGACGAGGTTCAGTTCTTTGCTTGAAAGATTCATTACACAATCTTCTTTATGCTTCTTATTGCAATCACCCATCTCTATGAGGATAATTAATTTTTGATCCAGTTGATGCACTAGTTTGTTTAGCTTAAATCTAAGGCTATTATAAATTTTGTTCAGTAGCCCTGCTTTCCAATCCAGGGAAATCCTATTCATGAAATTAAACATACCCGTTCTGAATAGCTTGCAAATATTACATTTGAGCTTTCTAGTCCTTTTTGTATTTTTGAGTGCAATTGAAATGAGATTCACTGCCCACTCCTAATCGTCTAGGTAATAATGACTCCAGGATCACTTGCTCCTGTAGACACTTTTGAAAGATTTCCATTGAAACCGAATACTGTTCACTTTTACCAATGTCAGTTGGAAGTTCAAGAGAGCATCTGCCAGAAAAGGGGGCGGGAGTAGAAAGTTTCTGGTGGCATCCATGTCAAATGTAGCATGAAGGAACATGTGCTTGAGAATATCACAAAATCCACGTAAGAAGGTGAGTGAAAACCGGGACTTTAATGAGGTACTGCCGCAGCTTATTCTATATCTTCAAGTTCACACAGAATATAAGAGAAGTTGACAAACCTTTATATAAAAAAACAAAAGGGGTTACAGGGTTACTGTTTGTTAATCTGCGTGGTGTATTCTTTAAGCAAAAGAAGCAGAGAAAAGCATCAAGGTATAATACAGGATAGCTTCAATAAAAAAGGACTCCAATAGCATCCATTTGCATAGAGCCATGATCATGTCGATTATTGGGGAATTATCCCACTTACTAGCATGGCCTGTCTTAAACCAATGATCCATAGTGTCATTATTTGTTAAGCCTCTTGATATGGCATTTTCGTGCGCAAAGTTTCTCACTTTTAATTCTTTTGATGTTTGACCAATGTAAATCTTATTATATTCTTTATAACTAATACTGTATACAGTGTTGTTTGATTTGGGCGGGCTATTCTTAATTAGCTTATTTCTCAGAATATTATTATATCTGATTTCTTAGCTAATATCAATAGTTTTTAAAATCGGTACAGCAGGAATGATATTAGAATGAAATGGTACACTGTTTGGATTGTAATATGTCTAGTTTGTTTTATTTCTACAAAATTCCATAATTATGGAGAGTAACATTATGAATCATATAGTTTATCAATAACTCTAAACTCATCTTCCAAACAAGACTAAAATTGGTATTATTTCTTATAACTAAGACATCCAAAAATGGTATACAATTATTTTCTTCACATTCTATTATGAATTTTATGGATGGTACAATATTGTTAATAGTATGCAAAAAATCGGGAATATTTTCATTTTCTATACAATACAAAAACAATCGTCTACATATCTAACCCAAAACACTTTGGAAACTAAATTTCTTGGAATAAGTCTAGATTAAAAAATTCCATGTAAATATTGGACAAGAGTAGTGAAAGTCGGTTACCCATAGCCATACGAAATATCTTTTCATAAAAATTATCATTGAAAATGAATTTAATTTTTTTTATACAAAGGGATACAAAATTGGTAATAACATTGGTAGGTAATTCTAGATTATACAAGTCCAAATGCTGTGGTAGGAACTATGTTTTTGTCGAAATTAAGAGGTAGTTGTGGATTATTGATATTCAGTGTAAAGCGAAGTCAATCATGTTTAGTACATTTCTAAAATGTTTAAAAGATAGTTGTTTTGGTTACCAAATGATTAATTATTATTGTAAAGTCAGAGCAACCTACCTTATAGAAAATGAATGCCAACATCAGGATTTCACTATTTTTACTCCTAGTTTTTATGAAAGTATGGTAAATATATTACGAAGTGCTAATAAGATGACCTCTTATCCACAGATAAAAACAAAAGTGGTATAAGAACATTTAATGAAAAACAGTGAATATGTTCCACTATTCAACTGGAAACTAATTTGGGAACATGTAAATAGTAAGTATATAGAAAATAAAAGTAGAGAAATTTTGTTTAAGTATGTTCATGAAGTTTTAAGTACAAATGATAGGCTAGCCATGATGAAAATAAAAGATGTTAAGGAATGCAGTTGTGGATGAATAGAAACTAATATGCATATGGTATATGTCTGTCCTTTGGTTAAGAATTTGTTGTCTTGGGTATTCGAATTGTTTAGAAAATTTTGTAAATTAAAAACTAATAGCAGGTTAAGGATTTTATAACTAGATTTTGAAGCAAACTCATAAAGGGATGAAAATACAGCAATGGTAATAAGAGCAGATTTTATTTCAAGTATATGGATAGCAAGATATTTTGGAATAAATACTGACCAGCAAATTATTAAATGAATGAAGAATAGACTGTTAAATACATTTAATGTAAATATTATAGGATTTAAGTCTAATGTTAACAAAATTTTCACGAATCAGTATGTTTCTAATTTAAAAACATATTTAGAAAAATAGTTAATTGTAATATTTTTATATTATACATAGATCTTATAATGTATATACAAAATTGTAAAATATAATTTTGTAAAGTAATATTTCTTAAGAAAAGAAAAATGAATTGAGGTTCACCTAAAAAAAAAAAAATAATAATAATCTACCTAGGGAGACGCCATAACACGCCACACGCACGCCACATGCCCCGCAACATGTGCGCGCCATTTATTAATCGTGTGTGAAGGCGACTTAAAGGGCACCTCACGGTCACCGCACGGCGCCAAAACATCACGCCATAACTCTCCCTCCCGGTTGGTACTACATCGCACCACATCGCACCACGTAGGGTGTGGTGCGGTGTGGCACAGCACCATGCGGGTTCTTACCTCTTCTGTTACGGGGCCGCGCCACACCACTTACAGCTTTGTGCGACTTCATCACGCCGCCAGACGCCGCACAGAAATTTGAAATGATTTAAAATCTCAGCGGCGTCGTGCGGCTTTAACTGTCTTTGCCTGGCCTCGCCAGCAAGGTGGCGCGCTTTTGGTGCATTTATAGTGCGGTTTCATGCGGATTCTTGTGGTCCTATGCCGTAACAGACCGTGCCACAAAAAAAAAAAAAAAATGTCATGCGGAAGTATAAACTTGAACAGATTTTTTGTCGCGTAAATACTTCAAACTTATTTAGTGCATAGATAATTTTCCCCAAAGGTGACAGAGTGTCACCCGACAGTTTTTTAATTGTTATATCCTATAGTATTAGAAAATGCAAAAAAACATTGGATTTACAACATTACCACTTCATGTGGAATTTTCAGTTGACTAAAATAACAGCCTTGCAGATCATTGGCTTAAGACAGTCCATGCTATTAACTGATATAATTCTTCGATAATGAGACACTGTTTCACGGTTTTAATTACGACAATTTAAGAAACTTTCAACTTTGGTGGTGCAGGACACTGCCTTTATTTTTAATGGTAAAACTTATGTGCAGGATGACGGCATGGCAATGGGGAGTCAGTCCTCTTGGCCCGGTACTGGCTAATATTTTCATGTGTGAGTTAGAGGAGCAGTTGCTGGAGCAGTTGTTGAACGACTGCCCTCTGGCTTATCACCCGTTATTTTACTGTCGATCAGAATAAAAGATAATTAAAAGGCGACTTAAGGGTCACCTCACGGGCACCTCACGGGCACCGCACGACGCTGAAACATCACGCCATAACACTCCCTCCCGGTTGGTACTACATCGCACCACGTAGGGTGTGGTGCGGTGTGGCACAGCACCATGCGGGTTCTTACCTCTTTTGTTGCGGGGCCGTGCCACACCGCTTACGGCTTCGTGCGACTTCATCACGCCGCCAGACGCCGCGCAGAAATTTGAAATTATTTAAAATCTCAGCGGCGTCGTGCGGCTTTAACTATCTCCGCCTGGCCCCGCCAGCAAGGTGGCGCGCTTTTGGCGCGTTTATCGCCCGGTTTCATGCGGTTTCTTGCGGTCCCACGCCGTAACAGACCGTGCCACAAAAGTGCGTAGGTGTAAACCAGTCTTAAGCCTTGCTTAATGTATTCGTCAGTTTTGACTCTCAGCTTTCCAAAGTTTACAGATGGAACAGGATGATGTGCAAGGAATTCGATAAAAAATGAAAGACTGAATTGTATTTGTTTGATTTGTCTATGAATGCTTTTTGACTTTGAATAGCTAGGTCTAAGTAAACTATGTTAAGTAATTATGAAAAGGCTAAGAAAAAAGGAGAACACGGTCAATAAAAAAGGAATAAATATAGCAAATTAATATAGCTATGATCTAAATATTCATTCACATTACGATCCGAGAGAGTATGCTGCTGAAAATAAACCTAGGCTAATCATGTTCATATGTGAAAATCAAAAGTCAAATTTAGGTCCACTAAATGTGTTTTGTATTTTATTGATCAAAATACAAAATTAGTTTAATTAAACTTTGCTATTAAAGAATGTTGACGCCTTAATGTATTATTTATCAGCTGTAGGAGACGAAATGACAACAACAGTGCAGTACGATACTTTGGGTCAAGACTCGAGCGGCAGCAAAGCCAATTTCAAAATGCAATTGATGTCAAGAAGCTAGAATTGAGAATAAAATTAGAATTCGTGGACCCATCACAAAATAATTATCTTTGATACGTCGAATAAGTCTACTCAATTCTAATGTAATTTATTTAAAGTATAGCACCTTTGAGAGGAAAAAGTAAATAATCTGGCACCTGCATATGGCAATACTTCCAATAACAAACATTGCATTAATCTTTGTGGGCTGACTGTACATCAGCCACGGTTTTGTTTATCATTAATGCATTTGGACTACTATTGTCATCAATATTTTTCCATTCTAAATCATAAAAGGGCATATTAGGGGTATTTTGACACTGAGAGGTCGTTACTTCCATATTCAAGTTAGTAATTAATTCCATTGTATCCTGCTTCTTATTCATAACAGTAGCCTCAATAACGTTTCCCTTATCATTTTCCTTTTGGCTTAATATCTCGACATTTTCACTAGAAGAGTCCTTCTGACGATCTTCCTCCTGATGATCTTCCTCCTGACTAACTTCCCCCTCGATCTTCCTGCTGATGATCTTCCTCCTGACGATCTTCTGACTATCTTCCTCACATGAGCTAAAACCTCCTTGGAATACCCAAAAACACACCAAATTATGACAGCCAAATTCGGGGAACCTTCTGTATTACCAACCATCCTAAGAGATCTACAAGGGGAGAGCCCATTGCCCCTCCATCTATCTGGGTATAAATGTGGCCTCGGTGTTAGGAGAAGGCCCTTCATGGTGCAAATTTATAATAGGGATCGAAGGGTGTGCTCTGGGATGTTCAAGGGAGAAGTGATGAGGAAAAAAGCAGCAGTTTTGTCCGCCCTAAGTAAAGTGGAGTCCTCGTGCTTCCTCAGCAATTTGGCTGCTTCTCTCTGTAATAATCGACATATCACGCTTGGACACTCCAGCAGTTGACAGTTGGAATAGTTATCGTGCGAATTAGCTAAACACTTCACTGTATATGGAAGTTGAGTTTCTTTTCATCATGCTTCGTACTGATTACCTGGAAGATGAGGACAGAAAGTTCTAGATTAAAACTTTACAGGAATTCATTCCGAAAGGGCAAATAGGGATTAGACTAAGAAAGGACAATTACTGCACTTAGACAAAAGTCAAAGTGCTCACAGCTTTAGTATTCCTGTCATTAGGAAAACAAAATTATCGTTTATGGTTATATATTATAATTATATAATATATTCATTTCTAGCTTTTATCAAAGTGCAGAGATAGAAAGGGATATAGTTTATGGGTTTGTATTCAGTTTTCATATAAATATATATATATATATATATATATATATATATATATATATATATATATATATATATATATATATATATATGGATCACCTGAAGAAAAGCGACCCCAACACACGCTGGGGTCGCTTTTCTTCAGATGGAAAATATTGGGGTCGCTTTTCTTAAGGTGAGGAATTAACAGGGGTTACAGTAAGGCCGTGGTGGAACGGCGCTTCGCGCCTTATCCACATATTTAAAGATTCTTGGCAAGCTCGGTATGTTCTGGCAAGAGATAATGATGTGCTGCGCGCGATAGCCACAGGGGTTACAGTAGGTTTGATTATTTTTGTGCTGAAATTGCAAGACACTACACTTTTAACTAACTATTGATTGTTAGTCTAAATTTGTGTTTTTAACAAATGTTTAATAAAGTAGTTTTTAATGAATATATATCTATATTTTTTTCTCCTTTTTTCTATAATATCATGAGCTAAAGTGGGCCACCTGAAGATTGGAGACGACAACAAGCAGGGGTCGTTTATCTTCAGGTGGAAAATATTGGGGTCGCTCTTCTCCAGGAGGAAAATATTAGGGTCGATTTTCTTCTGGAGAGGTATTAGGGGTCGCTAATCTTCAGGTGATCCATATATATATATATATATATATATTATATATATATTATTATATATTATAAAATATTATAATATTATATTAATCTCTCTCTCTCAATCTTATGGTGAAATGTTGACCAGCTAGAGGAGAGAGAGAGATAATATATATATATATATATATATATATATATATATATATATATATATATATATATATATATATATATATATATATATATATATTATATATATATATATATATATATATATATATATACATATATTCTCTCTCTCTCTCTCTCCTCTCTCTCTCTCTTCTCTCCTCTAGCTGGTCAACATTTCACCATAAGATTGCCGTTTTTTTTGCAATACTTCATGGATAACTGCTATCCAGCCAATGTTTTCTTTAAACACCTATACTAGTTTTTAAATAATAAATTTATAGAGAAAAATAACAGACCAACGAGAGAGGGCTCGTAATATATTGTTTAAGCCACTCATTTTATTGGTAGCAGGAACAGGTTCAAACTGGGCTTCTTCACCAGGCCAGTCAAATGGGGATTTAGAATGGAAAAAATTTACCTTCATAATAGGGTACTAATAACATATCAATTTTGCATCTCTGTATCGCCCCGGTTTTGGCCGCCATATTGAAAAAATGGCGGCCACAAATAGATTTTTGTAAATATCTCGCCTAATAATTATTTTACAGAAAGCGTATGGAAATACAAATTGTTCTACGGGAAATTTCCCACAAACAACGTTCTATACACTCTTTTTGTATATAGAATGGTTTTCATGCTACACGCACAAGAAGGTTGTTACTTTTTCCTGGCCATATATATATATATATATATATATATATATATATATATATATATATATATATATATATATATATATATATATATATCATCATCATCATCATCAGCCGTTGCTAGTCCACTGCAGGATCTCAGACATGTCCTTCCACTCTCTTCTGTTTATGATCTTTCTATGCCATTCTGTAACTGCAAATTTTGGGTTGGGCACAATTTTCCGTGTCGAAAATAATGACAATGGTTGCAGGTCCACAATGATATATCGTGTGAGTATATGGCCTTTAATAGATATTAAAAGCTTTCGAACCTTGTACTAGGTTCATCTTCAGTCAAGTGAACATTTATGAGTTTAAAAAGGATTCATTAATGACCATATAGTCACATGCTATATTATTGTGGACCTGCAACCACTGCAAATTTTCTTAGCTCGTCAATCCATCGTCTTCTCTTCCTTCCCCTACTTCGTTTGCAATCTCTAGGATCCCTTTCTGTTACTTTATTTCCATCAATTATCTGACATTCTCATTACATGTCCGCCCACGTCCATTTCTTTTTCTTACATGTTGTTTGAATATCCTATACTTTAGTTTGCTCTTGTATCCATGTTGCTCTTTTTATGTCTCTTAGTGTTATTGCCCATCATCATTTTTTCCATAGCTCTTGACTAGTAACTAGCTTATGTTCTAAGTCTTTAGTAAGGCTCCAAGTTTCTGATGCAGAAGTTAATAGTGGTAGGACCATCTGATTACATACTTTTCTATTTAGAGAAAGTGTCATAATCACATTTTGCTTACCAAATGATCTCCATCCCATGCTCATCCTTCTTTTAAATTCGGTCTCATGCCCTTGGGAAACACTGTCTGTCCTAAATACGTATATTCATTAACAATCTCTAAAGGTTCGTTCATAACCCTTATTTGTTGTCTCTTTGCATTTTTATTGAACATTATCTTAGTTTTATCCATATTTATTTTTAGTCCTACATTCCTGCTTTCTCTATTCAAATCTTCTATCATCTTTTGTAATTCCTCTCCTGATTCACTGAATAGAACTGTCATCTGCGAATCTTTAGTTGTTAAGGTAATCCCCATTAATGTTAATTCCTACATTTTCCCAATCTAAATTCTTAAAAACTACTTCGAGGCAAGCTGTGAATCATCTAGGGAAGATGGAGTCTCCCCATCTAACTCTAGCTGTCTTTCTATTCGCCCTAATTTGATATTTGTAAATATTTTATATATTAACAAGTTTTCCATGATCTTATTTAGGAACTTTTTCACCTATCTCTAGTGCTGATCCCAATACAAATTTTGTAAACTTAATGGGCGGTAATTTTTTAGATCCTTTGCGTCTCCTTTTTTGTGAAATAATATATTGATAAAGTTTTTCCAAGCTGTAGGTATAGGGCATTCCTGCAAACATTTTGTGTAAAGTTCAGCGAGTTTTACTATTATGAAATTTCCGCATTAAATCAATTGTTAGGCCATCTTCTCTTGCTGTTTTTTTTTTCTTTTCGTGCATTTTAATGCTTTCTTTACTTCTGCTGTTACTCTTGGTACTGGCTCAGGTGTTTCATTATCAATACTGTATAGCAATTTTTATCACTCCATCTCTTTAGTTGATAATATTTCCATTTCATCCTTTAAAGCAAATATCTGTTGGCGCCCTGATCAAAATCTTATTTTCATCAACGTGATGCTTCTTCCCTTCTTTAGTGTCTCGTCAATTTTGGTTTGAAGTACTGATCCATCAGTAAGAAGAGCCAACCACACATCATTGAAAACTCATTTCCTCAGATCACCACCGCTTTGTCTCAACATCAACTGACCTTGTATGTCACCCCTTTCATAAAGATATTAAACAGCCACGTAGATATAAAACACCTTTTCTCAGCAGTATTTTCAGTTTTGAAACAATAATCTTATAGGTCCCTCCATTATTACAGAAAGTTATTTATATATTTGTTTTTATTCAAACAGACTGGTTTTAATAACCTAGATGTTGTGACACCAGTTCGAGTAATTATAAATAATTGAAAAAACTTGGTACGGAATGCGGTGCAAACGGAATATAATAGCGAAAATTGAGTTGCAATGCAAAGTCCCTGGAATCGACTTGTGAAGGGAATTGTATCTAAGTATTCGTGAGCTTGAATTCATATAGTTAAACTGGGTAGCACTTTATCTTATCAATATGTGCGTGAAAATATGCGTTCTACTTAATTATTTATTTATATCACTCGGCATTTGTAAAACATGGAGGTATTTACAATTATTATTGCAACATAAATATCTAAATATATTTAAACTATGATGCGCTTTTCCTTGAGCTTTAGTAATATCGCTTTATATATCAGGTATGGAAGAGGTGTCGTGAATGCACCAGGTGAATTTATCGCCGGCGTTTCTCAAGGCCACTTTTCTTTAAAACGACGATTTCTCTCGTCAAAATAAAGTTTATAACTTTCTTTTTTTTATCTATTAACCACAGATTTATATCTATGTTAAACTTTCTATAAAATGATGGCTAAAGCTTGATTGCCAGTCGCGATTAATAATGCATTTTTAATGGGAAATGCCTCTCATAGGGAGTGGATGAGCAATGATGAGTGTATCTGTGCACATACGAAAGAGAGAGAGAGAGAGGGGGGGGGGCACTTAGTGATTCCACACGAACAGTGCTTCATTCGCTCATAATCTCATAATCTTACATGGTGTCCTCAAACGTTTTACTAGAGGTCATTTGGAATATCCGTAACATGAAACCCAAGCGCATTACTACTCTTTCTGTTAGGAACAAGCACTTGGTTGTGTATTTGACGAGAGAGAGAGAGAGAGAGAGAGAGAGAGAGAGAGAGAGAGAGAGAGAGAATCTTCCTCTAAGAGGACAACAAAGTACACTCTAACAAAGACAAGCGGGGGCCTTCATCTTCGTCAGAGATGTAAGTGGTGCTCATCAAAGACTCTCCAACATGTGCGCGTCTTTGAGCTGGACTGAAGTATAACTAGGAGGCAGCACTGCTAGGAGGGATGACCTCTAGATGCTAATTAAATACGTATATGTTTTTGTTATGATTTCCATTAATAATGAAATATGAATTATTTTTACTTGTGTAATGCTAGCTTTTATGTTCAACATAATTATATTTACTGAGTCGATTGTTTTCTCTGTTTCACTCATATTCATTTACGAATAAATTATAACTTTTCATCTTTCTTTGAATTGCATTCAAACAGGGGACAAACGCAGGTATCTAAAAAAAAATAATAATTTATATTCCAGGGAGGCTTTTGAGATACATAAAGTTAGACACCAGTTTTGGATCTAGAATTCCCTAAGTTTAACCCTGTGGCGACTACAAGGAGATTTTCCCGTGTAACTACCTTTCCTCGGCGTTCGATGCCAAATAATCTTCATGATTTTCTACAGGACAAGTAATTTCTCTGGAAAACATAATGTCTAAGATCATAATAGATTAGTATCATAATAGACTAGTACTGAAACCTTACCTCCCCTTTATTCCTGCAACTTCGGCTCTTTGCTCGTAGGGCTCAATATATTTCTGCTTTAGTTAAATATTCACACGTTAACTTCTCTAACCTCAAAGGTAAAAATTTATAAGGGATATTCATCAAAAGGAGCAGTAAACTAAGTTACAAAGAGGAACTGTTCGTTAGGCACGAGGACATGCAAACAATAAGGTCAACTCGTTTAACATTTATTCGTATTTTAACTATCACTATTCAACGTAATATAATAATTATACCTTAAGTTCTGGGTGAAAATTAATAAACAAAAGAGGCTAAAACTTAATTAAACATAGATAACCTTTCAAAATTTTTTATAATCGATACTAAATCCGGTCAATATGAAGACAATTAATTGCCATGACAATGTTGCTGGACTCTTCAGTTCAAAATCACAGACAGGCCGCAGGGGCAATGAGGAAGAATGAATAAGGAGGGCTCTGAGGAGTTCATGAAAAGATTTGCGGGTCGTTAAAGTCGATCCTTCAGTGCCGATGCCGAGGAGTAATAATAATAATAATAATAATAATAATAATAATAATAATAATAATAATAATAATAATAATAATAATAATAATAATAATATGATGATAATAATAGATTTTGTCTGCTCAAGACCATATACATGGAATTTCAAAAATGTACAGACAGTAACATACACAATCTATAGATGGATAGTAGTAAAAAAGACAGTAATCATAATAATGGTAATTTCAGTAATAATATTGAGAATAATATACATACATACATATATACATATACATATATATATATATATATATATATATATAATATATATATATATATATAGATATAGATATTTATATTTATACATCTATATATATATGGTGCATGGTAATAATGGCACAGGTAAAAATGGCACAGGAAAAAATGGCACGGTAAAAATGGCACAGGAAAAAATGGCACAGGAAATAATTTTTAAAAATTTATTTGAAACATAAAATAAGGTATATGTGACGTAAAAAAACAATGTTTTAAAATTTATTTGAAACATAAAATAAGGTATATATGACGTAAAAAAAAAATTCTCTAAAATGTATTTGAAACTTAAAATATAGTCTTTAATTAAAATCCAATATTATGTCCAAATCCTCGTAACACTTCGTCCAAGTTTTTCCTTCCTTCAATATAGTCTTTGCACAAATTTCTCAATCTTTGTTGCATGTCAGAATAATTTTTTTTTTTCACCGGGGGAGTTCCCCAACTGAATCACGTGCAATCACTGAACTCACAACAGATTCTTCCTTCTGAATAGTTCTTATCAATTTCCACATAGATAGGTGCTGGTAACCAATAAGATGATAACATTTATTGTTCCAAACTTAACATAAGTTGCTCGTCCTGGGACAGTCGTTTATTGTAGCCTTATGTACGTTCCAAAGTTCTGGAGGAAATCTTGGTGGAATACGCCGAACAGCTCGTCGAGACTTACCGAATAATGCTGTTGTCTGTGCATGGTCCATTGTCAAAAAACAAAAATGGTTTGGGCTCAGGACCAGCCGTTTCTGTCCATTCTCCGGTTAGTTTCAAATCCTCAAGTTTTACAGGTACTGGCGGGTAGAGCTTCGATTTTTGGTTGCGTAATGTTCTTTTTATGACATCTTCGCTTGGGAGTAATGCCTTTGCCTCAGCTGGTAACTCAACAAGATTGCTACTGTATATCTGGCTAGGTTTGTCTTCCGTCTCTGCTACTTTTACCTTCATTTTGTTGAAGCTTTTTGCAGCAGCTATAGGCTGCCTAATCAGTAGCGTGGTTATGGTCATGAGCTGGTTGAGGATCAGTCATATCAAGGCTGGTTGTCATACTACCTTTACAAAAAGAGGTTCTCTTTACACACCTCCATCTGATCACAGTTGATCTTACAATTTGCTTGGTATACATGTGTCCTTGGAAGCAGATTTTCTCCTTTCCTTTATTACTTCTTATAATTTCCATGATGGTTGTTGAATAGCTGAAGTAAGTTATGCTGCATAGCTAAAAGACTACTGAAAGAGTTAAGTAATAACCAAAGTGAGTTAGTTTATAAGCAAAGGCCAAAAGAAGCATGAAGTGAGAATTAGTTTACTTATAAGCAATGGACAAAAGAAGCATGAAGTGAGAGTTTGTTCTTATATTTATTTTTCTAAATTAGGAAACTTTAATTTTTTCAAGTTTTGCCTTTTGTTCCTATTTTTTAACTTGTCACATTATTTCCTGTGCCATTTTTTCCTATTTTTTAACTTGTGCCATTTTTTCCTGTGCCATTTTTTCCTGTGCCATTTTTACCGTGCCATTTCTTCCTGTGCCATTTTTACCTGTGCCATTTTTACCTAAATTCATATATATATACATCTATATATATATATATATATATATATATATATATATATATATATATAGATAGATAGATAGTAGATAGATATTTATATATATATATATATAATATATATATATATATATCTATAATATATATATATATATATATATATATATAGAGAGAGAGAGAGAGAGAGAGAGAGAGAGAGAGAGAGAGAGAGAGAGAGAGAGATAATGATAACAATAAAAGACATTGAGAGCTATAATCGTTGGTGCACAGATTGTATAAATAGAATTCCAGCTAAAGACCTTAGGTGGTTACAGTAGTCAAGTCCAGTGGGCCAAATACAAGAGTTGACTGTAGCATACCTCTACCTTGATATTATTCACAGCAATAATACAAAAGTAAAATACCAGCAATAACAGTAACCTTAGAAATATATAATAATAATGACAGATTCGGCAGATGCCACCTTGCCAAGACAGAGATTAAGTTATTACGGGAAAGAATCGCCTCATTGTCCCATTTTTTCCACAATTTAGATCTTGCCTCATTCCTTCGTATGCTTTGTATGAGAGAATTGCTGCTGCTTCTTACTATGGTTGTCAGACTATGCACTGTTCGCCTTACAATGATTTTTAAGTTTTCCAGACAGTTTTCTATGAACACCTGTGTGGCGGAGTGGTAGCGAGGAACGTTTGTGAGCCGTCTCAAAATGTCAATGTGCCCAACAGTGATACGTCTCATGGTCTCTCGGGTATAATTCTTCTAGAGGGAACACCCATAGATACTGTAGCAATACGAGCAGTAGTTTCACGTCTCGGTGACAGAAGGCAAACCTCCTTGCAATCATGTCACGTGATAATGTGACCCAAGTATGGAAATTCGTGCACGAATTCCAGCCGATGATATCCGAGGAAAATTTGTGGTTCTGCAATGTACTTAAGCGATCCCGGGAGTAGCGACATGCACCGGGTCTTGGTTTCGTTATATAGGATAACAAATTCCTCTGCATATTGACGGCAAGTGTCGATGAGTCGTCGGAGACCTCGCACTGTTGGGGAAATCAGAACCATATCGTCGACATAACAGAGGATGTTTATAGTTGTTTCATCGACAGTGCATCCGTGTACGTATTAAACATGTATGGTGAGAGAATGCCCCCTTGCCGAATCCCGTTTATGGAGCCGATGGTGTACGTTACCCCATTTGGCCACTTGGGTAGCTTCCACACCTGATGTATTGTCCTATCAATGTTATTTATGATGATGTACTTAAAGTTAAAAAAGATCTTCTAAACTGAATATTGTTCAAAATATATTACGATATCTTTGTGTGTGGTTTTGTGGGTGTGTGGGTGTCTACGAGAGAGAGAGAGAGAGAGAGAGAGAGAGAGAGAGAGAGAGAGAGAGAGAGATAATGTAATTGTAAAGAATCCTTTTTAATAAAGCTGAAAGGAGTAAAATACTTTGGTAAA
>NC_087209.1:46237015-46244515 GCF_015104395.2 Macrobrachium nipponense | reverse complement strand
TTGCCTTGAGGGAGATGTCTATTTGCCCAGAGTCACAGGTTCCATTTAAGGGTTGATCCTATTATTTTGTAGTTCATCAGTGAAGATTCTACCATCTGACATTTTTAGCGACAGCTGCTCTTGTATAAAATTCAGGATGATTTCTAATCCATGGTATTTTTCATGTTATTTATATGATGTAAAATTGCCAAACTGTGTTGTCCATGTCTAACTGATCATTTATGTTAGGTTAATCTTTCTGTATGAGATATCACAGTCCCTACTGGGGATCTCATAAACCCCTATATCCTTGGAAACTGGTTTCTGCTGAACGTTATTTAAGGATTTCCCCAATATATTCGGACAAGTGTAAATGAAACGGTTGGAAGGGTCTAAGATTTTTTGTGATCTCTTGTAAATTATATTTATCCATGTGATTGATTATGATTTTGTTTGTATTTTTCCTTTTCGTTGTTTTCTGTGGGTTTGTAAAATATGTTCCTTGCTTTATGTTGGCTTTTTCTATATTGCGCTTGGGGTATTTTAACATGATAAGTTTATTTCTGATTGTTTCAAGTTCTTTGTTAAGAAACTCTGGGGAGGAAATTCTCAGGGCTCTAAGACATAAGTTATTTGCTATTCCGAGTTTGACTGAAATGTCATGATAGCTGTAAAAATTCATGTATGAAAGGGAGAATGTCGTTTTCCTTGTGACTGTGAATTTATAGTTGTTATTAGTTCTTATGATTAAGACATCTGAAAAGGGGATTTAGTTATTGTTTTCCCATTCTACTTTAAATTTTATGCTCGAGACTAAGGAGTTTAATTTTTGTAGACATCAAATCGTCCCACTCGCTTTTCCTGTATGTTAAGATACAGTCTACATAAAGAAACCAAATTATATCTGGATGTTTGATAGGGTTTATAATTACTGTTTCCAAATACTCCATATATAAATTTGCTAACATAGGACTGAGTGGGCTGCCTATACTGCAACCGAATTATTGACGATAAAATTTATCACCAAAGGAAAAGACGTTATTAGTGACACATATTTCTACAAGTTGCATTATTTTATTCAATTCGAAATGGAAATGGAGCATTAATACAACTTTTATGGGTACATTCGTGGAAAGGGAGTCTACGTCTAGGCTGAGAAGATTTACGTTATGTAGGGGATATTTTCCGACCTAAATTTGTTGCAAAGGTCTTCTGTCTGTTTTATATGACTAGGGGAAAAGCCACCTAAAAAGGGGGATAGTAGCTTGGCTAACAATTTAGAGATTCTGTAGTTAAAAGTTCTAGCACACGACAGTATGAGTTGGAAGGGAATGTTATTTTTGTGAGTTTTGGTGAGGCCATAGAAATAAAGAAATTTGGGACTGATTGTTTTAAATTTTTCCAAAATTTCAAGATTTTTCTTAATTTTACCGTTTTTTTTATTTGTCTGAAGAAATCTATTGGGACATTATGGCTCGATATTTTTTTAATCTCCCTTATTAGTTGTATATATATATTATATATATATATTATATGTATATATATATAATATATATATAATATATATATATTATATATATAATATAATATATAATATATATATTATAATAATTATATTATATGATATATATATATAATCTATATATATATATATATATATATATAATATATTATTATATTGTATAATATTATATAATTAATAAAATTATATAATTATATATCTATAATATATATATATACTATATATATATATGTTATATATATATATATATATATATATATATATATATATATATATATATTATAGATATATATTATATATATAATATATATTATATATATATATACATATATTATATATATATATATATATATATATATATATACATATATATATATATATATATATATATATATATATAATATATATATATATATATATATGTATGTTATATATATAATATATACACACACACACGCAATATATATATATATATATATATATATATAATATATATACATATATATATTGTTAAGGATTTTAAGCCAGAACCAAAGAAAGTAAAGATTTCTAATAAGAGCAGGACAGCAGCAGCTCACTCTCAGAACCTCCTCAGTCCTCACCCTGCTGACTCCACTTCACCCCTTCTGCTTCCCCTGCCTCCTCTGGGGAATTCCCAAGTAGTTTTATACTTCCATAATGCAAAGGAATATCAGCTGATAAGAAGATTACCAAGCCCAGGATTTCCAGGTACTGTGAGAGTAAATTTCAGTTCAGCCAGGTAATTGTTTTGCCTTTTGTCTGTATTTCTTTTCCATTCTTCCAAGGCAGCTTCCCCCCCTCCTTTGTTCAGCTTCTCACTCTCCGAAATCATGGTTCAATGCTATGATAACTTCCCTTGTGGTGCTAGTAAATATCCCCTAGTTAATTCAAGTAATGTAATAGTTTTTTCTGTGTAAACTCCCTGTCATTTTCCTTCCCCTTGAGTGGCCTGTAAATTTTTAGACTGAACAAAAGCAGTGTGTAATGCTCCCCAACATGTTAATTGCCTTAGTACTCATGCTAGAATGCAATCTCTTTACAGACAAACACCGTGCCTGATTGTGGGAGAAATTGGGAACCCTTTGGAATAAGTGTTGCATTACAATAACCCGTTTGCACAAAATTCTGAACTCTGTGTCTAGTTGCCCAGTCACGTGTTTCCAGTGGATCGACAATCAACCACATTATTAGTTCCTGGACCTATGTAAATTAATGTAAATATAGTGCATTTAAAACTTAAATCCAGCTTTTATGTAAATTCCTCCTTCTCAGTAATATCGGCCTACTGCCTTAGTTTTTTTTTCTTCTTTTTTTGTGATCTCTTGTTCCTCCAGTTGGGACCATTTTTTTTTTTTTTGTGTGTTAGATAACATTTCCCAGGAGTGAACGAGCAGTTCAGAACAAAATGGCGACCTTATGCTAGAATCGGAAGAAAAACAATTTCATTTCCAGCTGTAGCGATTGTTAAGTTGGTATCCCGAAAGAAACAACTCTGAATTCCTTTTAATATTTTTATGAGCATGCAAAAACAAGGTTTCCCCATTTTCCATAACAGGAAAAAGATAAATTTTATTTTCTAGTTATTTTTATAGTACTAGGTATTTTAGTTAGGGGTATAAAATCTGACTGTCATTATAGCTATAGGAAGATAGACCATGTGTATGCCGATAGACTAGAGAGAGAAAAAATTTAAACTTAGCTTCATTTTTATGTGCCATTGCATAAAGCATAGGGGTATTTAGGGAGTAAAATTCAAAACGAAAATAAGCGCCATAATTCGTGAATTTCGTTGTTTTTATTTTTTACGTCAATCAATGTGCTGTCCATTGTCTGAGCGCACTTTCTCTCTCTCTCTCTCTCTCTCTCCTATTCTGCAAATTAAGGATGCACTGTAATGCTCGATTTAAAACGAGATTAACGTGACTGCGATTCGACCAAGGCAAAGAGGGTAAGTAATTTAACAATGTTACAAGATAAGAAGATAAATGAACACTTATGGGTGCGAGTCACAAATATTTTCCACTTCACTTATTCCCTGAAAGAGATGCCCTTGTCCTTGGACGATCGGAGACATGAAGTAGCGTCAGACTGAGGTTGTGGACTTTGGGAAAGATGCATCGACCCCACACAAGAATACAGACTGTAGCGGGAAGGCACCGGGCAGAGATACTTCAGTTAGAATGCTCCGCGGCGGCGACTGGCACAGTGTTTTACTTGACTTTCCTCATCTTTGTCCTTTGTTTGTCACATTTGGGCACAGGTTCTTCACCGGCCTGCTGATGGTTTGCCTAGAATGGAAACTTGAGATAACAGCACACAGATTTGGAAAAGGTGTGGCAATGAGAGGAGGTGGAGTTTCAGAGCAGGAGTGAAGTAGGGAAAGTCTGCTGTGACCAGTCTTTAATTGCTATGGAATGTAGAGATGCAGCGTCCGTAAGCCAACGTGGTTGGTCTGGCTTCTGATTTTCTCTTACTGAAATCTAGTATGTTTTACTTAGATTTCTTAAAACTGAGGGCTTAAGACAGAAAAAGAATTTGTCTTTTACAATATATATATATATATATATATATATATATATATATATATATATAATATATATATATATATATATATATATATATATATATATATATATATATATATATATATATATATATAATATATATATATATATATAAAAGAGGTTCAGAGGTCCATTGATACTAAAACATGAAGCCAAGATTTATTATAAAATAAAAACGTTTGCACATCAACTTTGTGCATCTTCAGTCTGTAAAAAGAGAATGCATATATTAAAAACTACAAAACAGGATTCACAATAGTATTCATGTTAAAATGCAATAAAAATATCAAATAGTTTAAAAAAGAGAAGAAAAGAAACCACTGAGGTACAACCGACTAGAATGGAAGGAAAGCAAGGAATGATTTTTGAGAGAGCCAGGTCCAAGACGTTGACTATGCCAGATGTAGAGGTGAAGCCGAGGTGTTGTTATTCAATGGGGGAACCAGTCTTTTAATAATTTTAGATTCCAAGGTAGTTAGGTGGTCCAGGGTCTTTAGTATAACCTATTATTGAGAAGTGCTGTTTTGATACATTTATTTTGTATTTGGTGTGCATGATTCTTGATACTAGAAAAATTCAGGATTACTAATTCTTTGACCTGTTCTATTACTGAAACCCATATGGCTACAATATTCTCATCTGCAGTAACCTTCGAGCCGATCCCACGTAAGTTGCAGGGCATCCTGCGCATTTGAATGTGTATACAACGTTGGATCTCATAAAGTCCTGCAGACGATCTTGGACCTGGCTCTCTCAAAAATCATTCCTTGCTTTCCTTCCATTCTAGTCGGTTGGTACCTCAGTGGTTCTTCTTCTCTTTTTAAACTATTATTTTATTGTATTTTAACATGAATACTATTGTGAATCCTGTTTTTTAGTTTTTTAATATATGCATTTCTCTTTTTACAGACTGAAGATGCACAAATTTGATGTGCGAAACGTTTTATATATTAATCTTGGCTTCATGTTTTAGTATCAATGGACTTCCTGATAACCCTCTTAGGTCTGCGCTCCTGTATACCTCTTATATATAATATATATATATATATAATATATATAATATATATAATATAATAATATACATAGTAATATTAATCTAGTATATAGTATTTTATATACTATTATATGTATATTATAAATTATATATATATATATATATATCTTATATATATATATAGATATATTATCTATTTTATTATATAATATTATATATATATCTATATATTAATAATATTATTATATATATATATCTATATATTATATATATTAGACTATATATTATACCATATGTATATATATAGATATACAAAGTATAATATAATATATTCAATATATCTTAATATATATATGATTAATTATAAGTATATATGTATATATATACATATATTATAGTATGATATTAATATATTATAGTATGTATGTTATATAATATAATCATATAATATATATATAAATAAATATAATATATTATATTATATATATATTTAATATATAATATTATTAATATATAATATATATATAGCAAAGGAATATGTTGAGGAACATCTTTCAAGCATTTGTTCTTCGAGAGAGCACATGAAGGCATTGGCCATAATTGGACCTAAAGGGGATCCCATAGAGACACCATCTACTTGTTTATAAATTCTCTTGTTAGAAATAAAGTCAGTGTCCTGCACTGCATTTCTAAATTGTCCTAACATTGTCCTTGTTAAAAAACGTGAAATAAAATGTCATCAACAGAGAATATTTTCTCTAGAATTATATCGACCCGTCGCCTGCAACGGTATATTAGCGAAGAGGGATGTGGCATCAAAACTAATCATATGCAAGTCAATATCCGGGGGGTGGGTATTCAGGTACATGGCGGGCGGAATTATGTAAGGAATATCATTATTGGCGGAAGGCTGTAATATTGGTACGAGATATTTCGCTATTTGATAGTTGTGAGTGTTATAATGTGACAATATATGTCTCTAGGGAACATTATCTTTGTGTATTTTTGGAAGAACATATTCTTGCTATATATATATATATATATATATATATATATATATATATATATTATATATATATATATATATATATATTATATATATGTATGTATATATATAATATATATACATATATATATAAATATATATATATATATATATATATATATTATATATATATATATAGCAAGAATATGGTCTTCCAAAAATTCACAAAGATAATGTTCCTTAGAGACCTATTTTGGCTGCTTATAACACTCCCAACTATCAAATAGCGAAATATCTCGTACCAATATTACAGCCTTCCGCCAATAATGAATATTCCTTACATAATTCCGCCCGCCATGTACCTGATATTTTACCCCCAGATATTGACTTGCATATGATTAGTTTTGATGCCACATCCCTCTTCGCTAATATACCGTTGCAGGCGACGGTCGATATAATTCTAGAGAAAATATTCTCTGTTGATGACATTTTATTTCACGGTTTTAACAAGGACAATGTTAGGACAATTTTAGAAATGCAGTGCAGGACACTGACTTTATTTCTAACAAGAGAATTTATAAACAAGTAGATGGTGTCTCTATGGGATCCCCTTTAGGTACAATTATGGCCAATGCCTTCATGTGCTCTCTCGAAGAACAAATGCTTGAAAGATGTTCCTCAACATGTCGTCCTCTCTTTTATAGAAGATATATAGATGACACAATTGCTTTATTTAGATCTACGGCGGATGCAGAAAATTTCTTGGAATATATTAATGGCTTACACCCAAATATACAGACAACAACTGAGCACGAGGACGATATTAAACTTCATTTTTTAGATATTCTAATCACTCGAACTCCTCCATGTTTTAATACCAGTGTTTTTGGAATATATCACATTTACAGGTCAAGGTAGGAAGTTTTACAGCAATTGCTCTTCCAGTTTTAAATTAAATCGTATTTTCACACTGTTGCACCGTGCCTATAGGTTATCCTCTACCTGGCCACAACTTTCACGAGGAAATCTTGTTTTTACTTCAATTTTTCAAAAATAATTCGTATCCTTCCTTCTTATTCAACAAGTATGTAAATAGCTTCTTGAATAATATATTTCAACCCCGTCTGTCGATACCTAATGTTCCTAAATTGCTCATGTATGCCTCCATTCCTTTTGTACATTCGAAGAAATTCAAACAAACACTGCAAGACTCAATTCGCAGTACATTTCCAGCTCTAGATATCAGATTATGTTCGAAAATCCTAAGACAATTGGGTCATTATTTCTAGGATAGGCTTCCTGCCTTGATGCGGTCTCTAGTGGTTTATTGTTTCACTTGCCCAAAATGTAAAGTTGGGAAATATATCGGAGCCACTAAGAGATTGCTGAACGTCAGAGCTGATTCTCATCTTGGAGTTAGTTACCGAAGTGGATG
>NC_087209.1:46209515-46234515 GCF_015104395.2 Macrobrachium nipponense | reverse complement strand
TGTAGCATGGGTGCAATTTAATAACTTTGTAGGAGGCAGTGGTATTTATGATCAGGCAACAATGTACCGCTGATGCCCGGCCGTCCGGATGGGGGCCGGCGGGTGGGACTACTGAGCATCAGAAGAGTCATGGCACTTTCTGGCCGTGGGAAGCCCCACCTCTCTCTCTCTCTCTCTCTCTCTCTCTCTCTCTCTCTCTCTCTCTCTCTCTCATAATTAATGAATGAATAAAGATGAAATAAAGACGGATGGGACCGTCGGTCTCTGAGGGAATGAAGCTAAGAAGGAAAGACGAAGGAATGAAAGAAGCAGGATCGGTATGAATTAAGAAAGGAACGAAAGGAAGAACGCAGGAAAATTAACAAACGCCTAAAGTACTAAAGCGATGGTGATATGGAAGAAAGAAGAGCTAGATGGAGACACAACACAAGATTTCAAAGCCCATCTGCAAAGCCTTCACGAAAAGTAGGGAAAATATTTTGAAGAACCAGACTCTGGCTTTGAGTGGATTATAAATCCATTTGTTACAGATAAAGAATATATAGAAAAGATCAGTGTCTACCTATCATCAAAGGAGGTTGGTAACCTTGTCAAGACACTCAAGACTATTCATGGAAAGAGGTTTGGTTGATTATTGGACTCAAGTCCAGCCAGAGTACCCTGGACTTGCAGCAATTGCTTTGTGGCGGTTGATGACGTTCCCAACAACATATAACAGCGAAACTGGATTTTCTACACTGCTTGATCTTAAAGGTAAGAAGCCCAACCGAATCAGTGTCGAACCCGATATGCGAATCAAGCTCAGCAGATTGGAGCCAGATATTCCAAGAGTAATGAATTGGTAAAAACAGTACCATTCTTCGCATTAAGTATGGTTCGAGATGTGAGGAGGAATCATTTGTGTGGAAAATTAAGAATGTTGTGAAAGTTATTTTAAGTCAAATGTAAACATTTATGTTGAAGACAAGCCATTAATAAATAATTCAGTAGCAGTTTTAGTACTGTATGTTATACGATGAAAAGACTTTTAATCCCAAGAAGGAAATAATCATAATATGGGGTTCGCTACATGAGTAATTTTAATACAAGGGATCCGCTGCACCAGAAAGTTTAAGAAACACTTCTCTATAACGAACATGAAATGTTTCAGGTTGAGGGAAAGCAAGCCATCACACATACTTGAAACCAACGGACACAAGATAATTCTTAGTATCTTTGTACGTTACTATTCCTTTTGCCAAGACCATATTAGAGTTTGTTATTTTGAATCTAACAGCTACTGCTGCTTCTACGAATCTATTAGTCACATTCGCCTGATATATATCCTTCCTCGCATATTAAGCCAACAAAGACTAAATAAATATTCTGTATTCTCACACATTTTAGGAACGTATACATTTTTGTGATCATGATATATGTGAAGAAACCATTCCAAAATGGGAATTACATATTTAAGAGGTTTAGTACAAGGTATTCATTGACATTACCATATCTTAAAAGGTAAATACTCTCTGGCTTCTGTAATTTCGGTGATGGTATCAGTATGTTTATGCGTTTATTGTGAGATGCAGTGAAGATAATCATAACCGGAAACCGGATAAAAATTATTTAATCCAGTAGAAAACACTAAAGTAATCTATTTACTAATATGATGAACCTTACTACCATAAGAAGAGAGAGAGAGAGAGAGAGAGAGAGAGAGAGAGAGAGAGAGAGAGAGAGAGAGAGAGAGAGACATAACTGAAACAAAGGAGACAAAGGCAGTTTCGAAAAAAAAGCAGCATTATCATTTAGACACTAATTAACAAAGGATCTCTCTCTCTCTCTCTCTCTCTCTCTCTCTCTCTCTCTCTCTCTCTCAGGCTCATAACCCACAGTGCTCTTCATCCTTGAAATCATCTTGATTTCATTTAAACACTTTTAAATCAAGACATACGAGACGGATGGTGTTCTAAAAGTGATCAAAGAAAATCAAGATTTAGGCTTAATAACTCTTCAAAGAATGAAGAGCACATTTGGATTGGAATCCTGAGGGAGAGAGAGAAAGATGCCATTGTTTGTTTGCGGTCTGCATAAAAATAGAGAGGAATTCTTACTATAACAAAATCCTATAGGCCACTGGCTCATTTATCTCTCTCTCTCTCTCTCTCTCTCTCTCTCATTTTGGAGGAGATACCTCTGTCTATATTGCAAAGTAATCAGATTGAATTGTAATAAAAAAATCTTGTGTCTTACGAGATCATTAAGATGTTTAGATTGCCATGCCTTTATAAAATGTGAAATAATATGGTATTATCTAAACCAGTGTTTCTTAAAGTGTACCCCCATGGGTACGTGGAATGTTCCAAGGGTGTCCGCAGAATAATTTAGCCCTCGTATCAGATAAATTTTAGGCCAAAACGTGGCTCAAAAACATTTGTGGCCAAAACGTCATGAATTCCTATTTTTGTATCACCAAATCCTTTTGGCTTCTGACAATGGCGCTCGTCAGAGTAGGATGGGTGCAATTTAATAACTTTGTAAGAGGCAGTGGTATTTTTTATCAGGCAACAATGTACCGCTGATGCCCGGCCGCCAGGATGGGGGCCGGCCGGTCGGACTACTGAGCACTAGAAGAGTCAGGTCACTTTCTGGCCGTGAGAAGCCCCACCCCTCTCTCTCTCTCTCTCTCTCTCTCTCTCTCTCTCTCTCTCTCTCATAATTAATGAATGAATAAGGATGAAATAAAGACGGACGGGACCGTCGGACCCTGAGGGAATGAAGAAAGAAACGAAAGGAAAAACGCTGGAAAATTTACAAACGCCTAAAGTACTAAAGCGATGGTGTTATGGAATCAAGAATTAAATAAACAACATGAATGAAACAAAAACAGCACTGATAATGCGAGAGAGAGAGAGAGAGAGAGAGAGAGAGAGAGAGAGAGAGAGAGAGAGAGTGTTTGGGTCTGCGTGACAGCATCTCCCATAATTTATAGGTAAATTCCATAATTTTAACATTGCGGCTCAATTATTTGGTTCGGCTGGCAAAGCGAGCCTGCCGGCCGCCTGTCGCCTGCCACCGCCACTGTCGGCACATGCAGTTCAACTCAGTTGACATTAGGCTGCTGATGGAAACCTAAAGCATTTGCTTGTGCTCCTCTTTGTTAATTTTCTTGATGGTTATGAACTTACTCAATGTTTTATGCCATTTGTAAAATTATTACCTATTTCAGATTAGAATTTTGAATACTAGACAGCTACATGAGCAATTCTAAATAAAAGGGGTTCGCTTCACCAGAAAGTTTAGGAAACACTGATTTAAACTCATAGACACGTAATGGTTCACTAAATTACTAGTTAACCAAAGTAAGTAAAATAACATGATTCAAAATGCAAACAGTCATGTCCTGAAATATAGTAAGGTGACAGAAAATATTAATGGATATCAAGCTAAACTTGGGTTTAGCAGAAAAATACATAGAACCTTATATAAATCAATGCCAGACTTAATTAACGCAAAATAGTTTGATACCATCCTCATGCCTTTACTAGTAATCTCTTTGGTAGTGACTGGTAGAATGGTAAGTCAATACACTGTAACGGGATATCATCGTCCTGTAAAGTTAAATACAAAACTATGATAACTGTTAGATGTTTTCTGTCTTGACACATCGTAAGAAATTTTGTTGTTGAAGAAAAGACGTAATATTAAAAAATCCTGATAATCCTTCCGTAGTTATTTCAGTCAAATTAAAATTCTTTTTTAAGCAATATGACCCCCATAAAACTTTTAATCGTTCGAAGAAATGTGTAATATAGACAAGCAAAAAAGTTTAAGGAAAATCTTATGCTTTAACTAAAGGAAAGATATTAGCATTTTTATTCCATTAGAATGGGTTTTGAAATTGTATACACTTTTGGATGAGGAATTTTGTCACAGAATTTTTTATTTCCTGGGTGGGTGAAATAGGATATTAAACTTACTCTTTATCTCATTGTCCTTTAATTCTCATGTGTAATTATTTGGACTTATTTCTGGAGCGGATTCTAAGGATGTATTACGTGAAGAATATGGTATAGTAGTATGGTATTATCTACGCTTGAAATTTACATTTGTTAAAAATATTTTTTTTTACTGTTAATAAGAATATTCATACAGACAGAAAACATTCCCTTTTAATCCATTTATTTCGATTTGTTAATCGCTTTCAAATATATGAACATATTTGCAAAAATAAATAACCTCTCTCTCTCTCTCTCTCTCTCTCTCTCTCTCTCTCTCTCTCTCTCTCTCTCGCTCTTGACTGAAACTCACGTCTGGTTTAACACGAAAAAAAGCACTTTATGCAAAGGTATTTCAGTTCATAACCAGTCAAACAAACACTACGTTTTTTAATGTGTCTGTGAGCTTGCGTGTCTCTTGTGTGTGCATCATTTCTGACTTTCCGTTTACACTTTCTCTTCCGAATTACTCTGTAAAGGAAATGTATGAACATTGTAAAAAATCATGTTTTTATATGTTTTCTATTGCAAAATTACAAAATGAATTTAAGACTCGTTTTTGAAGAATGAATTATAGATTTCTATTTTATCCTAGTTTTTTATAGAGAAATGTAACGTTTAGTAGAAGAATAAGAATAGTGAGTAATACAAATTAAAAAATAGCTAAAATAAAAGCGGAAATAAAGAGCTAATTTATTTAAGTAGTATCAGAATCTTCTCCATTTCAGAAACATTTTTATACATGATCTCTGCTTTATACTCTAACAATATAAAATCTGACTATGGTAAAAGTGGAATTCTCGTAAATATATCTTATTTCATTGTAGTGTTTCTTTTCATATCAACATTTTCCTGAACGATTCAACGGAAACGCACAAAGAACAGAATCTAAATGAAGGCATTTCTCTGCAATGCAGCTCTTGTGTCATGCAAATGTCTGTGGTAAAATTTTTATACGCAACGGGCGATTATGCTTTATTTTCATTATACATTTTCAAGAGGATTGTGTTATCAGTTTTTTTTCTTCTCAGTAAATACGTTATTGATAAATGCCATAAGATCATAAATGTATTAACAATCTATACAGCTTTTCGATAACCTATAAAAAAATAATAGTAAAAGTTCTTTGGTTCAAATGATAATATATGATTATATAAATTTATCCACGCAATAAGGTCACTTCCACTGGCTATGAAATTCATTACTTTATTCCTGAAAACCTTCCTTCTTACTCTAAATATGGTCTGCTGTTTGTACCTTCGTTTCAAAAAATTGTCATATTATCATTATTTGACTCCATCGGAAGGCATGGTTTTCGTGATCACATGATTATCATTCCTCCCATTTTCATCTGCTTTTGATGACATTTAGTATATGAGTATTTTGCTGGTCGGTATTCATAATCATTTCAGGTCTATTGTCTTCTGAACTCAACAATATAGGTTGAAGGTGCTGCTTAAATAATACTATTATTTGAGGGAAAATTCATGGATAAGTATTTTATTTTCCTTCGAGATTATACCACTTAGGCACTAACATGTTTAGTTTGTTTGCATTTGTGGAAACTTTATATAATAATATATAATAAATATATCTATATATTATATATATATATAGATAATATATATATATCTTAATAATATATGACTGGTAAAAATTTTCCTGCTAACAACAGAATTCCACCATCTAATAAAAGGAGCCCATAAAAACACCAAAATATATAGAGAAAAGTACTATATTTCAAAGACTGCTGTCTCTCTCTTCAGGTATATGAATGAGAAAAGTTTACAGAAAAGGTGGTATTTATACCAAGAGATCCATCCACAGGTGAGCCAATCTAGGTCACCCCCGCTGATAATCTTCCTTTAATCTTCTTAAGCGTTGGTTGAATGAACACTGCGTCGATCACATCTGAATCCCATGCTCCTTTTGAGATGTTCATTACCTGCCTCTCTTTTATTAAGGATTAAAACAGTGACTCAGACCCTCAGAAAATCTAACCCTTTTGCATTTACTTACCCAAACACCTTAGCCAAATCCCTAATTAATGTCCAACAAAAGACATTCCCCAAGGAAATGGTTGTTTATGAAATCCCATGCCAGGACTGTGATCAATGTTACATCAGATTTACAGGAAAATCACTTCCCCAGAGATTAATACAACACAAATGGTCACTTAGCTATGGACAACAGAACTCAGCTATTTTCAACCATATAAATGAACATAACCATAGAATAAACTGGAATTTGTCACATATAATTTATAGCAGCAACTGCCAGTACAAGAGTCAAATGATGGAATCGGCCTTAATAAAAGAGAGGCAGGTAATGAACATCTCAAAAGGAGCATGGGATTCAGATGTGATCGACAAGGTTTTCATTCAACCAACACCTAAGAAGATTAAAGGAAGATTATCAGCGGGGGTGACCTAAATTGGCTTACCTGTGGATGGATTACTGGTATAAATACCACTTTTTCTGTAAACTTTTCTCATTCATATACCTGAAGAAGAGAGACAGCAGTCTCTGAAATATAGTACTTTTCTCTCTATATTTTGGGTGTTTTTAGGTGCTCCCTTTTATTAGATATATATATATATATATATATATATATATATTATATATATATATATATATATATATATATATATATAAATATATTTTTATATATATGTGTGTGTGTGTGTGTGTGTGTGTGTGTGTGTGTGTGTGTGTGTGTAAATAAATTCTTTAAATTTCTCTGTTAAAACAGAATACATATCAAGTATAAAAGGCCCATTAACACGATGTTTTAAATCTAAGGACTATATTTTGGTGGACTTTCTTCCATCCTTATCAAGCAGTGAATGACAGATGGAGTTTCATTGGGGAGAATACATATATATTAGGAGATATGCCCTTAGGTGACGACTGGGAACGTTGCTTAGCCATCGTGGATACCGTTAATTTTTTTAATCTGCTCCATTGTTGCCTTAAGAAAGATGTTATCTATTTGGTCTGAGCCCTAACTTCCATTTGGAAAGTTAATCCTATTATTTTGTTGTTTTATTAGTGAAGATTCCACCATTTGACATTTGGATTGACAGCTGCTCTTGTATAAAATTCGGGATGAGTTACAATCCATGGTATGGTTCGTATTATTTATATGAAGGCAAATTGCTGAACTATGTAGTCTTTATCTAACTGATCATTTATGTTGCTTTAATCTTTCCGAGAGAGATTTACCAGTGAAACCGAAATATGACTTGTAACAGTCCATGCAAGGAATTTCGTAAATTCCAGTATTTTTGGAAACTGGTTTCTGCTAAACGTTAATTAATGATTGCCCCAGTGTATTCAGATAAGTGAAAATAAAAGGGTTCGAGGGGCCTAAGGTTTGTGTGATCTCTCGTAAATTATCCATGCGATGGATTATGATTTTGTTTGTGTATTTTCCTCTTCTTTGTTTTCTTTAGGTTTGTAAAAAATGCACTTTGCTTTATGTATGGCTTTTTCTATTGTGTGTTTGGGATCATTTAACATGTTAAGTTGATTTATGATTGTTTCAAATTCTTTGTTAAAGTTTATTTGTGTGTTTTGCTACAGTGAACTCCACTGTTATATATATAAAAAAGGGAAATCGGTGATTAGGCCGATGAGAATAAAATATTTCCAAATTAAATATATGCTTAAGATACGAAATAAGTGAACATACTATGTATATATCATAGAAACCTTCTTCCTCTCCGTTAATGATATTAACTGGACTCCGATAAAGAAGAGAAAAGCAAGCCAAATGGAATCTTCCTTTCATCAAAGATAGGCCTATTCATTATGGAAGATCAGAGATTTAAAACATATTATCAAAAACCTCTCCTTCTCCATCAAAAGTATGCATCACAAACCAGCCGGAGGATGAAACACTCCTAGGAAAATGCTTTCGTCTCTGTCAGATGAAAAAGAGTTTTTTGGTACGTAAGCCTATCTAATGTTAAAATTAGATTAAAGTGACGTCTATTCACAGGTGATTTACTAATTGAAAGACTGTAAGGTTACATGTTTAAAAAACCTGCGAAAAAAAAATCATAATAAAAAGACTATCATTTGAAAATGTCTCACCTCTCCCCACCAATCACTGGTTATATATGTCTGGGGGAAACCACCATCACAGCTTTCTAGGATATGTAGCGCTATTGTAGTGAAAATTTTACTTGGTATATCCAATGCTGGATGTACATCGTGTCTCCCCCTCCCCTTCCCCCTCCCCACTCGTTGTGTGGTCTTTCAGGGGGTAACCACCCACTAAAATGTCTTTCATTACCATCACAGCATTCTAGGATATGCAGTGGTATTGTAGTGCAAATTTTACTTGGTGTATCAAATGCTGGATGTAGATACTGTCTCCGTCCCCCCTCAAACTCGTTGTGGGGTGTCTGTCAGGGGGTTACCACCTACTAAAAGATCTGTCATTACCGCCACAGTACTCGAGGATGTCCAGCGCTATTGTAGTATAAATTTTACTTGGTATCTCCTAAGTTGGATCTAGATCCAATTAAACCTCAGTGTGTCTGTCAGGGGGGGACCCACCCTCCACAATGTCTGTCACTGGTCATTCTATAATCAGGAGAGTCCACGGATATATATATATTAGATTCATCTGGTATCTCATACATTGGATCTAGACCCAATATCTAACAAGCAATTAGTGGTGCTTGTTAAGTAAGCCACCCATATATTTTCGGCAGACGATCAGTTTCAGTTTATAAGTCTACTCCTAAATACCAGTAGGGGTTACAGTCGGTATCTCAATCGTTGCACCTCAATGGTCCGGGCTGCCGCTCTATGACCACCGCAACGATATTATGACAATTCGCCGCTAGATTTCACCAGGGAAGGATTTCAGCCGCTCGTACCAGAATATGAATAAACGGTATATAGGTATAACTAATTTCAATGTTGGACTTCTCCATTCGCATAAAAAAAAAAGGTCATTTTCATGTTTCGTATTTTTTCCACATTTCGTTTAAAGACAAATTTCCTTTGAAACGAAACGTCGAAGGATCTGATCAAATGCATGGAATGAACTGTGTGTTTGTGTGTGTGTGTGTGTGTGTGTGTGTGTGTGTGCGCGCTTGCTTGCTTGCGAATTTGATAACCAGTTATGAATAATAAAACACACAACACATCTAAAACACTCGACCTCAAATATATTAGCGTCGCTAAATGCAGCCTTTGAATACCCATTTTCACGGAAAAGATTATAGGGACAGACTCAACGCATCTAATTCTGATAATAAGAAAATAATCTGTCCTTTTGATTTGGTGGAATAATATATAGCCAACGCAGATGTTGCCCAAAAATGCTAGAACATACTGTTGTGTCAGCAGTTCCAGTGTTATCCGTGAGAGTTTTAAACTGAACTAATGCATTTGTTCCCGTTAAAACAATGGCTCTTTTAAAACTTTCAACTGCATTGTTTAAAGCAGAACTCTCATCGGAAAGAATACCTCCGACTTTATCCAGAAATACAGAAGTTTTTCTTGTATTCGGAACGAGATCTATTTCTCCAGTACTCTATTACATAATATTGGATAAAAAAAAAAAGTAAAAGAAATATAGTTTTGCTGGAGAACAGATCAAGTAAAGGAAATTAGATTTCAAAATAATTCAAAAGAGTAAATCTTTACTTTAAACATACCAGAAAAAGAAAACACTAATAATTCTATAAATAAAAACAATGAAAACGAATTCTTAGAGATACCACCTACTGCGATTACTAATACTTATTCTTAATATATGTTTTTCATTCCTCAGTAAAACAAAACTGCCCTTTTTACCAGAAATAATACATTCATTCCTCGATAACCTTTCCACCTTCTTTCTCGCAATTTGGTCCCTACGCCCTTTCGCTCCTCCTGTTAGATATTTCTATGGTTCCTTACCGTCCCTATTTACGTGCTAATTTCGGCAGAATTGTTCCATTTCGTTGCATCTGCATTTACCAAGTATAACCAGCCACATCGTTGGCCGTAAACAGGTTCTCATTCTGTTGCAGTTTCCGGCTTTCTCCACGAATTTACTGGCTCCATTCCTCGTTGCAATCAGGGGTTAGAGCAATTGGCTTCCAAATGGTATCCTGATTTCTAAATGTATATCTCTCAGTTCGGTTAATTCTCCCTTTCTACCGTCTTTGCAAGGGTACTCTTAATGTTCCAAGGTTATATGTTTCTTGGGACTCGACAAACCGAAAATCTACAATGAATCAATTGATTTATAACTGTACAGCCAATTAACTGTTTCCTTTTGTGGTATAGCGTTTAATTGTTTTATTTACATTCTCACTTCTTTTATATAGTAACTATTATATGACTTACCTACATTAACACATTATAAAAAATCATAGTCTCACCTCCTATCAACAAGCTTATATTGTTAAAATAATTACATTTTGTCATTATTTGTTTTTTATATATATGTTTCAAACAAATTCAGTTCATGGTAAGTTTATAATAAGCGTTAAGTTGTACTGGTACGTATATGGTTCCTGTTCATATTTTGTTCGTATTCATTTTATTTTCCACATTATAAGGTAAGATATCATAACTTTTCTTTTATGTTTTAAGTTGTTTGTGTATGTGTGTGTTTTTGTGAGTATTATACCCTGAGGTTACTTAGAGTATTCACATATTTACATACTTGTTAGTTATAGCAATATTCACTTAAAATTTACCAGCAATGTACATCATCAATAAAAGTGTATTTACTCTCTCAGGAAAGGTTTATGAACTATTCTCAGTAAATATAAGCCAATATACCCTTATAACAATACGAAATAATTATAGTATTAGAATACCAAAAATTTCTTTTCCTTAATAATGCATAATAGTAACTATAATGGAATTTGGTTATATTAATCACAAAACTAAATATACTAATACTTTAAAGTGTGCCTATTTTTTCGCCATTCACGCCTATTTCGTAAAGAAATAGTTGTTTAACCTACTTCCTTAGGAAAAATAGTTTTCAGTTATTCAAAAGTACTTACCTAACTCTATTTTGTAGTGATGCAGGTCATTTAGACAATCGTGTGGTTCCAGGCGTTTTCAAGAAATTTATGACAAACATGAAACATAGTCTTCTCGTAAAACAACAAATGTAACTGTGACAGCCAGGAGCTAATATATGTATATATATATATATATATATATATATATATATATATATATATATATATATATATATATATATATATATATAACTGAATCACTGAAGTTTGGAACGTGATAAATGCATAAATAAATGTATACGCCATAAAGGAAAGATAAACAACAGAGTTTCTGTCAGATCTTTCGACTCAACGTCCTTTACTTAGCAGACAAACTGACGTAAGTGAGAAACTGACAGTACAGGAAAGGTCATATAAGTGACAGACAGGGATTATAAGGAGATTAGTACCTAGAATCCAACACACCTTGAGAATGAGTAACCTTTCCAAGCAAGCATAAAAATGGATACAATTCAAGAACAAAAAGATTAAGTCCAACTGCTCAGACACAGGGACAAGACAATTAAAGGATTATCCAGGGCAGCCGCTGACCACAGTCAGATCTTTGGTAAACAAAAACTTATTCACAAAACATATTAAACATATACATATATACAAAGAAAATATCTCATAGGCAACTAATTTGTATTTAAGTCTGTAATTATATCTTTGAGGTCATACTTAAACATGTTACAAATACAAGGGTCTAAATGAAACAGGCCACGACTAATATTAAAATCACAATGGGAAGTAAGTTATATTATGGCAGATTCTAAAAGATTTCGTGATAAGACATCTTTTGATCTTGCAATTACTGAACTACCATCCCAATTTATTCGGTGGTTGCTTTCACTTAAATGAATGAATATTGCATTAGATGTTTGCCCAGTTTTGACAGAATATTTATGCAGTTTTAATCTTACTTCTAAACTCTTGCTCGACTGTCTGAGATAAAACGAGGGGCAGCCCATACATGAAATTTTATATATTATGTTGTTGCTTTCCCTGGGGCCATTTTTTATTAGCATTCGTTTTAGAGTCTTGATATAAGAAAATACAAGGTTGACCTTAAAAGTTTTTGACAATGATTTAATGGTTTCAAATCCGTTAAAATAAGGCAAACTGAGAATGTTCTTAGAATTTTCTTTCTCTGTGTTACTTACACTATAATACTTTTTGTGGGCTTTATTTTAACAAATATCTAATACATGTTAAGGATAACATAAATCTTTCCCTATTTATCTTATGTATTCAATTTCCTGATCCAAATATTGGGACTGACAATGCGCAATGCTCGTAAAAACATAGGAAAAAAATTATATTTTGATGTTAAGATGGTGGCCTGAACAGAAATGAACATTAGTTAAGTTGTTGGTTGGTTTCCTATAAATACTGAATTTACATTGAAATGATTCTCTATGTATCAAAACATCTAAGAAAGGGAGACAATTGTCTTTTTCCAATTCTAGAGTAAACTTAATCGATGGTACCAGGTTATTTAATTTAGAGAGTAAATCATTTACATCAATACCGGCAGGCAGAACAGCTAAAATATCATTAACATATCTAAAACTTTAAAGGAATATAAAGGATATTATGTAAATATCGTGTTTCAAAGAATTCCATGTACTAATTTGAGAGGAGCTGTGATAAAGGGTTGCCCATTACCATACCAAATATTTGTTGATAAAATTCACCATTGAATATAAATTTACAATCACAAATGCACAACCTAGAGATTGAAATAATGTAACTTACAAGTAGAGGTAATTCATGCTGAATTAGTTCATTACTAAGATATTATAAAATAGAGTAGAACTATAGGGACTTTAGTAAAAAGAGTACATAAATCAAAACTAACGAATCTATCAGTGGGGCAAAAAGTAATTTTGTTTAATTTATCAACTGAATCTAGAGAATTGTATATATAAGAATCGGAGATGGTTCCAAGTAACGGGGACAAGATCTTAGTGATATATTTCGAAAATTTATATGAAATTGATCCAACAGTACTGATAATAGGCCGCATAAGGTTATTTTCTTTGTGCGTTTTGACTGATCCGTACAGGTAAGGTAGCGAAGGAAATTTGACTGACAATTTGCCTAGTAGTTCTGTTTTATCTTTTTTCACTGTGCTATTCAAGTTTTTTATGACTTAATCAAGGGGGGGGGGGGGGGGGGTTTATAAGTCACATCATCTTCCAGAAAGGCTCGATACGAGATGTGTAGTCAGCTTTATCTAAAATTACTATACCATTTGACTTATCAACTTTTGTAATGTGGATAGTATTGTCCTTTTTAAGATCGGTCAAACTTTTCTTATAACGAGCAGGGAAGTTACTTTCATGCTTAACATTGGCAGTTCCATAAGCAATACCTTTAATTATGTCAACATGATTATGAGCAAGATCACAATATTTTGAAAATTTACTTAAGGAGGACGCAATCATTAAAGCCGAAGGTCGACTCGTTATAAAGAAAGATCAACCATATCCAAGCACACTAACAACATTTTCACTGATTTGTTTATTGGACTAATTGTGCACGTCAAGATTGTGTTGTAAACCTATCAAGTAAACAAATAAGTAAAAATTTTGTGAGTGCGCTTGGATATGGTTTATCTTCCTTTATAACGAGTCGACCTTCTGCTTTAATAATTGCATCATCCTTAAGTAAATTGGAAAAATAGTGTGATCTTCTTCAAAATCATGTTGACATAATTAAAGTATTGTTTGCGGAGCTGCCAATGTTAAGCAAGAAAGTAGCTTCCTTGCTCGCCATAAGAAAAGTATCTGCTACAACTGCTTCTAATTGATCATAAAAATCTTTTGCTTCCCTTTTCAAGCATTTGTGCTAACACTCATGAGTTTACACTCGCTATACCTTATATTTACTCTCAGTGTTTTCTTCTTGCAAACGCTTTCAAACTTTTATTATTAACTTGTCTTTGCACTTCATCTTTAGAGTCCCAAACAGTACTGCAACGACATATTTTGTTGTTTTCCCATAAATGGCATTGACATATATGCCCTTTCTTTTGTATACCAAACCAGTTCCATATACAAATTCTAACATTCTTAACTTCGGTCATAAAATATGTATAATGGTTTCGGGACCTTATATTGTATACCATACATATTCATCAGTCCATACTGACATTTTATCAGTTTTATTATAAACCTGCTCTAGGCTTGCTTATGACACATACAGGTTGCTTACTTTTTTCCATGCCCCTCTCATCAGTGTTCATAATAAAAACTTGACATACCTTCCGGTAATTCTTACTGTTTCCTCTAACACCATTACCTTGGTGAAAGATGATGGTTATTACTCATTTCAGTTCAAAGAAATTTGAAGAAGAAATTGTGATGTCCGGTCCTGGGAAGCGAACCATGGTCCAGTAATCACAAAGAGGTCACTTTGCCGACCTGAACACGAGAAGAATTAAAAGTCTACTCCCTCTCATACATACATATACCTGTCGTTTTCAGATATACTTATTTAAGCTGGAATAGACCCATCCTCACCATTATAGCCAGTGGAAATAATTTTTATTGTTTTTTAGGCTGAAATATATATGTAGAATCTGCTGGTCACTTTTTTACCAGGTATATATGTAATTGCAATAGAATTACATGTACAAGTTTAAGAGGAGTGGGGATACAGGGTTGCTCATTGCCATACCAAATATTTGTTGGCAAAATTCACCATGGAATACATACTTACAATAACAAATTGAAATAATATGACTTAAAGGTAGAGGTAATTCCTTATGTATTAGTTCATTACTAAGATACTCTGAACTAGAATCTATAGGGACTTTAGTAGAAAGAGAACCAACATCAAAACTAACGAATATATCAGTGGGTCAAAAAGTGACTTTGTTTAACTTATCAACTAAATCTAGTGAATTATATATGTTAGAACTGGAGAAAGTTCCAAGTAACGAGGATAAGAACTTAGTAATTTTCAAAAGTTTATATTATATCGAGCGTCGAGCACTGATAATAGGCCGCATAGGATTATTTTATTTGGGCAATTTTACTAATCCGTACAAGTAAGGTAATAAGATAAATTTACTGACAACTGAGCTTTTAGTTCTTGCCTATCTGTGAGTATTTTTTATACTGTGCTACTAAAATATTTTATAACTTGATCAAGGGGATTTTTTTTTGTAAGTTATATTATCATCCATTAGGGCTTGGATACATGAAATGTAGTCAATTTTATCTTAAATTACTATACTTTTTGACTTATCAACTTTTGCGATGTGGAATGTATTGATTTTTTATGATCAGGCAAAATTTTCTCATAGCGAGCAGGGAAATGACTTCATGCCAAACATTGTGCATTTTATGAATTTTACCAACAAATATATATACACACATATTATATATATATATATATATATATATATATATATATGTATATATATATATATATATATATATATAGATAGATATTATATATATATATATATATATATATATATATATATACATACACACACACACACACACACAGTCAGTGACGCTATCCAATCATGCCAACAGAGACGCTAACATGGTAGACGGGGTTCCATATCGATTCTAATTACGAAAGCACCGAGATCGAGGGTGATTTGTAAGGTCAAAATCGATATGAAACTTATAGCGTCTCTGTTGGCTGATTGGATAGCGTCACTGACTGTCCTGATTTCGTCCCCGTCCACTTGGACGTTGGTTCGATCCCATGGGGGGACGAAATTATTATACAACTAAAAAATTCCCCTTCGGTACATATGATGAAAATATATCATTTGGGAGGTAAAGTGAATTTAGATATTAAAGGACTTTGTAGCTTGAATTGATATATATGGATCATTGTTCGATGTGATAATATAATATATATATATATATATATATATATATATATATATATATTAGCTATATATGATATATATATATATATATATATATAGTATATATATATATATATATATATATATATATATATATATATATATATATATATATATTTATATATATTATAATATATATATATATATATATAGATAGATATATATATATATATATATATATATATAGTATATATATATATATATATATATATATATATATATATATATATATATATACCATATCCTAAGGGAACAGTGCCGGGCGATGGCACGTCGATGCCCTTCGAGTGCCCAACCCTGATTCCCCAAGGTAGCCGAGAGGCGTCAAGGCGCTGGTTTCCTCTTAGCCCCCTCGTTTTCCCCTTAGGCAGGTCATTGGTTGATTTTTTCCTCCAAGGGGGTTTGACCAATCGTTGGTCAGAAATACCCACGCCAAAAGTTAACGGCTTTTAGGCCGGCCACTCACGTCAGATGTGATTTGTCATGTCCGATCGAAATGGGCGGGGTTTAAGCAAGTTTGAATGTAAGTGGGGTGTTTTTCAGTCAAGCCAGATCTGATCAACCCCGGTGGTGTCTTCGACGGGACTTGATGAACTAGGTCCTAGGAGGTTCATTTACCAAGAAACGGCTCAGAAGAGGATATCGTTCAACATGTCAGACTTTCGATAGAGAAAGAGTTCTGGACGGGGTTCTTCGAAATTTATAAGTCGTAGCAATGTCTGTAGAATATAAAAAGTTAAAAAAATCTGACAAACACAAAAGAAATGCAGCTTATCAATCGATATTTGAGAAACTAAAGAAAAAGTGTCCTGATGTAACGAAAAAAATGAAGAACAAGAAGATAAATAATAAATATAAGACCTTCATATCGGAAAGTTAAGGGGAGTAGAGACATCAAAGAAATCAGGAAGTGGTGCATGAGACGTGTCGTCCCTTAGACACATTATATATATATATATTATATATATATATATATATATATATATATATATATATATATATATATATATATATATATATATGTATATTATTATTATATATTTTAATTATTATATATGATATAAATTGTAAATATATAATTGCAATTCACCTTATGAGTGTAAAAAACAAAAATTTAAATTACATAAAAACACATTCACCATAGTGATACTGGATATTGAAGGCCGTAGCGTTTCTAGATCCTGGAGTAACGACAAGATTTCAAAGTACCAAATTTCGTATATATATATATATATATATATTCTATATATATATATATATATAATATATATATATATATATATATATATATATGTATGGAACTACAAATGTCCTGTAATATCTAATTCGCTCTACCTCGGAATTAATATATTTTCATATATGCTTAACCGAGGGGGAATTTATTAAGCGATAATAGAATTGGCGATCGACAGGCGCGAAGACCAGCGACCTCCAATTCCAGGACTGACAGTGAAACATTAAACCACCCCGACACCGCAAGAGATATAAGTTCATGCCGCCTCCCACCTGAAATACCTTTCGCGCGGATAGGTATTTTTTGTTTTGGAGACTGCATCAACCCATCTCGTTCTCGGTGGCGTGGTAGTGCTTTTGCCTGCACGTAGTCATCATATAAGTCTATCACATTACCGTGAATTCATATACATATATCGAACTACAAATGTCCTTTAATATCTAATTCGCTCTACCTCGGAATTAATATATTTTCATATATGCTTCACTGCCATTCCTGGAATTGGGAGGTCGCTGGTTCGTGCCTTTCGATCGCCAATTCTATTATCGCTTAACTAAATTCCCCTCGGTTAAGCATATATGAAAATATATTAATTCCGAGGTAGAGCGAATTAGATATTAAAGGACATTTGTAGTTCGATATATGTATATGAATCACGCGTAATGTAATAGACTACTATATATATATATATATTATTATATATATAATATATATATATATATATATAATATATATATATGTGTGTGTGTGTGTGTGTGTGTGTGTGTGTGTGTGTGTGTTTAATAGTAATGTATATTATACAATACGTAAAGCAATCTCTTAAAACACGACAAAAAATTGGTGCCTTGCTCAGGGCGTTTAATCAGTTATATTCCAAAGTAAAAGAAAAATAAGAAAATAAAAGAAAAAATAATATACGCTAAAAAGTTCCTAAATGATATATGATTTAAAGGAGAACTGGAGACAATGTAATAGTAAAATCATAATGGGAGGTAATGAAACCTCCCTCACACCCTTTAATTTTCTTTAGGTATTTGGTGTTGATTGCGAAATAGTGTAGTGTAATAACTGATTACATAAAGATTTATTACCTTTTCACTTTTGTAATTTCCTACACTAATTTTATACACTACAAACTGTTTGGTATATTTGCAGAAGGGTTGATTATTTTGAGTTTCTAAGAGCTAGTTTAATTTTTTATCAAAGATACAAATATGTAAACATGAGTTTTATTTATCCTTATTATGTAGTCTTTGCACAGTTTTGTCCAAATACATTAACATGTCTCCAGCATGACTCTTCCAAGCTCTTTGGGCGATATGGCCAATTTTACATCTTGGTAAGAGTCGCCATGAAGCGTAATGTGGAACTTGGCCTTTCATAGGGCGTTGTGGATTTCGTTATGCATGTGTCCTTTTGCATGACCGTTATAATCTTTCTAGAAAATTTAATGTTACCTCGTTTATCCGTACGTAACCATAACAATCCCTGGGAGCTACCTGTATTTCCTTTAAAAGCAATAAATGTGAGATTTTCTTTCTTCAACAACCAATCATTGACCCAAAATTCTTTTTTGTGGCATTATTTTTATTATATTGGCTGCAACGGCACAGTCTGAGCATATTTGGTTCATTATCAGATATTCCCTCCGCCACGTCCGAACTGTGTGGCTGCCAACTTAAGACTGACTACTTTGTTCATACTGGGCAGTAACGTGAGTTTGCAGACATTTTTTTGGAGTCTCCTCCCACTCAGTTCTCATCCTACGACAAGATCGACTGTGAGTGGCCCGCCTAAGACTACTTCTTGTTGACCCAATGTTGGGATGATGGAGGAGCATCTTGGGCAACAAAAATTCTAGAGCCGAAAGACAGGAAACCTCATTAGCTATACGAAGAGTCATAATAAAATTACATAGAAATAATATCCTCACCATAGAAATTAGCCATAAATTGAATTTAAGTCGAACAACAGTTTTCAGGGAGATCAAACAATTCAAAGATGAAGAGAATCTCAAGAATCGGCCTAGAAAAGGACGACCCCAGTGCACTAAAGAGAGCAGGGGTCAGATCATTGCTAAGGTCACCTCACAGCCTATAACAACTGCTGTGAAAGTGAAAAAAGAACTAGGTCTTCAAATCTCTAATGTTAGGGTGAGAAGGAGATTGAACAGCCAAGGAATTCATCACTGAAGTCCGGTCATCAAACTCTCCCTGTCTCAAAATCACATAGAACAACGAGTAGCTTTCACTCTCCAGTATCTACCATTTTCAAGTGAATTTTTGTTTTTATTCCTTTAATCCTTTATGATCCAGTTAAATGACTATAGACTTGCATCATACTTATTATATGCAAAATAAGTAGGCTCTAAACCTAAGAATGAACAACTTGATACAAACAAATGTTTCCGACCAATAGACCTAGTAATGAGATTGCATTCTTAATGAGAGCTTCACTATTGAAACGATGCATAATTGACATAGCGTAAAATATCAGAACCCGAATTTACAAGTAATCCACTACGATAACTTGAAAGATAACGTGTCCTAATTAAATCAGTCACTTCTCCGTTGCCAACGGTACCCTCTTCATGTTGTGGTTGAAAGATGTTACTTTCTAGGTTGAAAATTTGTCCGAAAATCTAAATTGAGAATATCGAGACTTTTGTACGTGACTGTGCTATATGTATTTCAAACCAATCAAAAGAATCGGAGAAATAACACAGCATTCCCAGTTTATTGAAGTTCAAAGATTTCTTTGCTAGCTAGTACTGAGTCTTCTTATTTTCCTTTTCCAATTTTATTTAACATATTACTTTATTCATGACTTACTACATGGTCTTTATTGGTTCAGTCAAGGTCCTTCAGATATATTACCAAAAAGACATCCCTGCCATTCCTAAAAGAGGAAGGAACATTTGATTATTATTTTTTGATTTATTCATCTATTTACATTTTTTTTACAGTTGGAAAATAAGAACGATTTTTCGTTATTGTTGAGGGAACCAGTTTCACCTACTGAATAAACATCACCGGATTTTTAGACTTCATAGGGGAAAATAGTGAGAAGAATGCCCAAGATTTCTCTTCTGGATAAAAGTAGTAAAGGCTAATGTTCTAATTCTAGACCAGTCTAGTCTCGTATTCAGGAAGTTATAAGATTGAACTCGATTATAAATGATTAACTAATCAAATAACATTATATTAAAAGATTTTTAAACAAGAGCATATGCATTTCGTTTTTTTACGTAAATTGATACTGTATAGAATTAAGTAAATTATTTGTTTTAGAAATATAGAACCTTCATGTTTTCTTGACGTAACATTCTCTATGATTGCCTGTTCTTTTCCTTCATTTCTCTTTCTCTCTATATCGTGATTAAACGTAAAATGCCTGACAACGGGAGCACAAGGGTTTCTCCGTACCTCATTCATATTTTGGTATATCCAGCGTTTACTATAATACAGTGATAGTCATTTATTTATATATTTTCAGATTTAGATATAGTTTGCATGTAAATAGCCTGTGTTTCTTGGTGTATTTGTCTTGGCGTTTGAGGTTTCAAGACTGGCGAATGTAGCATATCATACGAGAGGGAAAACGGCGTGGTAATGAGATAGGAGTAGTTACTCCTTCCTTTCTCCGATTTTGTCAGCCCGCTATGTTATTTCTATTCGTCAGTCACATACTACATCTTACACAAATGAAATTCAGCCCGTTATTTTCAAGAGTAAGCTATTGATAACGATAAGTATTTAGATGCTTAACATCTTCAGTGCTCCCTTACATCCTTACATTGGAGGAATCAGCAAAGGAAGAATTAACATTCATGATTGAATATCATGAGAAAGTTATCAAAATAACATTTAAGCATGGCATTTCCTCGAAGTTTGGTAAGAAATATAACAGGAGGTAAAGCGACTCACTTGATCTAGAATAGATCCTTGTATCCTAATTACAGAGAAGTAATGAAACTGGAAGCTGATCGCGGGCAAACAGAATCATTTTGATGAAGGCATTGCCAAGAGATGGTCTGAAATCAAATGAGCTTTAGAATACATTTAAGTAAGGAAATTCCTCGCTGACATTCCTCTAGTACTTTGGTTTTGTTTTAAGGCTAGAATAGACTTTTTACTCGTCTGCAGTCTGGTGGTAGTTTAAACACAGTGCAATAAAAGGATAAAAATCATTAAATTGAGAATTTAATGATAAATTTATATATTTGCCAAATACTATGAATGTTTTGGTGAAGACTTGATGTTTCAGTGACTGCAAACCTATTAATTTGAGATGAATAACCTTACAACCAACCACGAAGTAAAATCGATAAATGACAACAGCTTTTGCACTGCAAATGCATGTTTTCCTTGGGAGGTAACGCATTCAAGAACCTGAGACCTTTTAGGTTGGAATAAACACCACTACCACAAATATATAGCAACTAAGTTTGTACGTAGTTATCTAAGAAATTTGAATACTTGTATTTTGATATTGATTATCTGATATCTCTTTACGATCATACATTTACCCGCAATTATTGTAACTTGGGTTATTATTACCGAGCGGAAATCTGTCATCATAGCATCCTTTTGGTGTTTGACAGCGCAATTCCCTCCTCCAAATCATTTACCATTTCATTAACGTCCATTCATTAAAACGTACATTCTAGGGGAAGTAATATGCGTGACAGACAACTGTTGTACAACAGTTTTGAAATACAATACTCCAGCGAAGTCCTTTAATAAAATTTGAGGGAAGGATCTGGTAAATAGAGAATAATAAAACATTCAAGAGTAAATGTTTAATCATACGGAGCTATCAGATAAGAAATATCAAAATAAAAGTATTTCTATTTTTCATGCATAACAGCCAAATTATCATATAATACCAGCACTTAGGTTACTCCCGAAAATGAAAATAAACATTCACCTTGACCGCGTATTGCGTAGTTCCTTATTAAAAAAATATGATTAGTAATTACCGTCCGTTTCAAGATTGACTTCACATTCATTATAATCTTCTTTAGAATCTTATGCAGAAATAAATGATAGAGGCAGTTGAAAAATAAATAAATAAATAAATAGTTTTAGGATTATACATGAATTTTTCGTAATCCTTTTGATTCGGTTACAAGCACTATACGCAGGATCGTTCAAAAGGGAAAAGAAGCACCAATGGTATATCGACAGAAAGATAAATATACTTCCTAAGCAGCAATGGAAAATTTAATGCTCTTTCATTCAACGTAACTTCTGCGCTCTTATATTAGGGGACTGGCTGTAAATAATTACACTGATATTTCCACTGATGGATTGTGAAGTGACTGAAAGCCATCTGTCATTTCACTTCTTAACAATAATTGGTCAACTAATTAGAGTAATTAATGACACCTTAACTCAAGTAGTATATTAACCGGGGAATAAATGAAATAAGCAATCCAATTTTTTTATTATCCTGTTTCAGGCTAATCTTTCCTTCACTGCTGTCTAGTATTATACCACATCTTCTCATTAAATTAAATAAGAATAATACTTGAGCGAGGAAAAAAATCTGTCTTCTATATAACCAGAAAACTTTCGACAAATTTGTGTGACAAAATGTCTATTTCCAAGTTCACCTTTCCTAGACTTCTAATTTGTTTACCCGCTATTCCCATTATGACTTTATTTTGACCCTGAATCAGAGTTTCTGAAATACCTAAATAGCTGGTTAAAGTTGATTTATCTATTATATTCACTGTACTGCCTGAATCTATAAATACAGTACTTGTCTTTCCACTAATTGGAAGCTTCACAATAGGCAAATCCTTTCTGTCATTTCTTCCTCTTTCATAGAGAATACCACTTTCTTGTTATTTATGTAGGGAAATGCGGATGAACCTTCATTTTCCATACTTGCTATTTCTTCTTTTTCTCTTCTATCATCTTGAGGGGAATTATTTTCTTTCTTCTATGAAGGGGTTAATTGTCACTGGCTTGAAGAGGTATTTGGATTATGGCGACTATTACTTTTTTCTACTACTTCCTTATTGGTTTCCTTATTATTGAACCAACAGCTTGTAGTTAAATGCCCGACCTTCTTGCAAATTGCACAGCTTCTAGGCTTTCTGCATTCATTAGTGGAATGATTTGTATACCCACAATTTTCACACGCTGCCTTTGGTCCTGCTCCTTGAGCTGAATAATTCCCTTGACTTGAGTTATTTGTGTTTGAAGATTAACCAGGCATATATGTCATGGGTGGACCATTCCTTGAATAATTCTGTCATCCTTTCTGGTTAGGATTCTATGATCTTTTTTGATTTTTGGTATATTTCCTTTGAAAAGGAGTGGATCTATTCCCTGCTTGTCTATGTGAAGGATTATCATTTCTGCCTTTCCTTTCATTTTGTTTTTCTATTACCCCTACAAATTCCTTGAAAAAATCTCTCTGTCTTCTGAATTTCTTGTTTCATTGTTTTTAATGTTTGAAGGCTATTACCCTTTGGATCAATTTTAATTTTCCGAAAAGCCTTCTTTTCATTTTCTCTTAGAGCATTATATATTGTTTCATATGACAAGTAGTTTAAGACGTATCTTACATCATCACAATACTGTGTCTTATCTACAATGGGGATGTTTGTGGACTACAAGTCTTCTGTTATTTTGTCTATGGCATTTTCAACATATGCGTAGAGCTCTGCCATGGATTCATATTGGGGATTTAGGAACTTAGCAATATTATATACGGTATCCTCTTTATTCACGGGTTCCCAGACAATCAAACAAATTGTTTTGAATCCATCATATTTAGTTAATTTGCTGAAACTAACACAATTAAAATTTTTAAGTTCATCACCGTGTTCTGAACTAACGAGAAGCAAGGCTTCATTAAATTTAGCTTTTTCATCTGTTATTCCTCCTGAACATAAGCGGCTGTCAGCATCATCCTACCAATGATTAACTGTATATGATTCTAGCTTACTTTTGTATGGATGGGAAGCTTCAACTTGTCCAGAGAAACGTTCTTCTGTTTCGAAACATTCTTCTGTTTCGAAACGTGTTAGTACTATGTAATTATATTATTAGTATTATTGGCACTGTTATGATCATCGTTATTTGTGTTATTAGGGTTAGTATTTCCCTGAATCACCGCGGTTTGTGAAATTGGAACTGGGATTCTACTGCGTCTGTCTTAAATTATATGAGCTATCTCTGATAGTGCCGAGTAGTTCGTTAAAGGCTTTATATATTTCCCCCCAAAATTAATTATTCACATATGCTATTCATCATTACACAACAGCATACAAAAATCATATGTGAAATTGGGCACAAAAGCATCACCAAAAACTATTCAAATAAAATGATACACAACATAATATTCAAAGAAAAATCATACGTATGGTTCATTATGCACAATAGTACCTAAACAAAACTTTTCATGCACTATCAATGGAAAGGTATAATAGTGTACAAAAAAATCGTTAATTTGAACTCAAAGTGCACAACCTGTTGAAAGAAATTATTCGAATAAATGGGACACATATATATAAGTATTCAAAATCATATATCACCAACCGAGAGTAAAAAAAATACTAAGACTTCCTAGCTATCAAACTTTAAAAAAAAATCAATAAATAAATAAAAATCTTCATACCCTTATGGAGAGAGAATTATAAAAAAATATGCTTTATATTTTCTAAGAGAAAGAATACGCAATCTTTTCACACACTCTTATAGAGAGAGAATAAAAAAAAATCAGCTTCATCACAACTTACGTATGTTTCTGATGTCGTTCATTTTACTTTGATTCCGATATCACTTCCTTCATTGTCGGCACTCGGATTCACCTGTTATTTCAAAATCAATCATAACTGACGCTG
>NC_087209.1:46189515-46207015 GCF_015104395.2 Macrobrachium nipponense | reverse complement strand
ATATATATATATATATATATAGTATATATATATGCAGAAGCCAGGTACTATGTCGTACCTCTAAGTAAATGGGGATAAAATCCACAATGAAGTAAAAAATTCGACCATCAACTGTGGTCTGTTCACTAAAGTGTCACTTTAGTGAACAAGACCACAGTTGATGGTCGAAAGCTTTAATCCTATACAAGAATATATATTTTAAACTACAAGAGGAATTTACTTCATTGTGGATTTTATCCCCATATATATATATATATAGATATATATAGATATATATATATATATATATATATATATATATATAGATATATATATAGATATATTATATATATATATATATATATATATATATAAATATATATATATTTATAGATATATAGTATATATATATATATATATATATATATATATATATATATATATATATATATATATAAATATATATATATATATATATATCTATATATATATATATATATATATATATATATTATATCTATATATCTATAAATATATATATACATCATATATATAAATATATATATGTATATATATATATATATATATATATATATATATATATATATATATAATATATATATATATATATATATATCCACACATATCCACAGGTGAAAAATAAGAGACAGGGTGTAGGTCCTGACCGGTTTCGGCTTTATTTTCAAGCCATTGACAAAGGACTGATACATAGTATTAGAAGTCCCGAGTATATATACTACAAAGACAGTACTGACGAACATACACACAACCGTTTGAGACTTGCAGATCCACCCACAGGCAGGGTGTCAAGGTAGGAGTGGCTTTCAAAAAGTCATTAGGCTAAAATTTACAATAAATTCTCAAGGGATACTACCGCTTTAGGGTACAAGTCCACACCTGACAGGTGTCAGGGAGGCAGGGTTGAACATCTCATTACCACTACTGCCCCCTTTCCCCCCTTTACTGTGTTTACAAATATAATATCCTATTTTTCATATACTCTACAGCCAACCTTAAAAATTCAAACAGTTTACAAATTTCTTTTGATATTAAAGTATCAAGTTTATACATTCCTTGACTGATGTTCATATTATTGTTGTAACTTTCTTTTATAAACTAGATTCAATGATATTCCTTTCCAATGCATTATTAGAACACACCAGCTTTTTGCAACCTTCCTAGTTAATAGCATGATTGTTCTCATAACATGTACAAATATACCACTATTTCCCTGTGCATATCTCACACATTGTTATGTTGCTCTATTCTTTTTTTCCAGTGCTTTCCCCGTTTGACCAATGTAAAAGTTTACACAAGACTTACACGGGATTTTATATACACATCCTTTAGCATTGTCGGGGGAGTTCTTAATATGTACCTGTTTCATTGTTTTATTGTTTTTAAAAACTGCATTACACCAAAATTCTTCAGGAGATGTGGGATATCTTTCATATTACTATTATAAGGTAGTACAAGCAAATTTTTGTTGTTGTAAGGTTCTTTTATTTTGATACATGGTCTTTTTTGCCACTTTTAATGCATTGTTTAGTAAATTATCTCTGGATATTTCAGTTCTTGCCTGTATTCCGAATCTTATCTATTTCCTCATCATATATTCTGGGCTACATACCAGTAGTGCTCTTAAAAAACATGGAAGCAAACACTGATCTTTTAACCTTATTGTTTTGTCCAGAATAGAAATGTACATAGGAAGAAATATTAGTAGGTTTTCTGTAAACACTATACTTAAACCCACTACTATTTCTCCGTATGAGGACATCCAAAAAGGGTAGGCATTCATCTTTTTCTATTTCCATAGTAAATCTAATTGATGGTACCATCAACTAGATGGGCTCCTTTCTTTAATAAGAAGATTTAACCCACTTCGTAAATTGAGTAAAAAGGAAGGAAACACCTGATATTTTCAAAACCAGATAAAGGTAAAGGAACCGTATTCTAAACAGGGCGATTACATTCATAAGATGCAAACTATTTATCGGATGACTCTAAATTTCTGAAAATTGGTGTGAAAGGATTTTAAACTCATTTTTAGAGACGAGGACAGAATCAACCGTTTTTTAAAGTCCCTAAAAGACTGGCTCTTCTTTTGGTGTCATGTTTGGGCTTACGAAAATACATAAAGAAAATATTTCTATGAGGCCAATCCTTTCGTCTTATACAACTCCAAGCTACAAAATTGCCAGATATCTCATCCCTTTATTGGAAAGCTTTTTTGATAATGAGCTTAGTCTTTCTAATTCCTTAGAATTTAAAAACAGTATTTTGCGTCAGGATTCAGATTTAATCATGGCTAGTTTTGACATAGAATCCTTATTTACTAATATACCCGTGGGGGAAACAATTAAGTATTTTATTTTAGATACTATTTTTACTGATGATGAAATGTTCACCATGGTTTTAACCGCTCTGATTTTAAGAAGTTGTTGAGTTGGCAGTGCGGGACACTGCCTTTGTTTTTAATGATGAGGTATACGTGCAAGTTGAAGGTGTGGGCATGGGTAACCCACTGAGTTGCACATTCGCTAACATTTTTATGCACAAATTTGAGAGAGAACTGCTGGACAGTTGTCCCTCTTCTTTTAAACCCTTATTTTATCGCCGATATGTGGATGACACTTTTATTCTTTTTAAGGACCATTTGCACTGTGACTCGTTATTCCAACATGCCAATTCTTTACATCCCAACATTAAATTTATTTACGTATGAATTGGAAAACAATAACCAACTGCCTTTTTCTTGAGATACGATTGTTATCCTGACGACGACCGTTTTCACACAGGTATATTTCGAAAGGCAAAGTTCACAGGCCTTGGTCTTAACTTTTATAGTTTTTGTTTTTTCAATTTTAAGTTAAATTCGTTGTCTACCCTCCTCCACAGAGCCATGACATTAACTTCTGATTGGAGTCTTTCCACAAAGAAATCGGAATCCTTTACGATTGTTTTAAATCAAATTGTTACCCTCCTAATCTCTTTATAAAGAAATATGTCAGGAAAAACTCTGGAAATTTCATTTCATCCTCCAGCAGCAATATATTTGGCCCAGAAACTCAAGTTTTATATACGATTTCCTTATACGCATGACACATCTGTTTACCTCACTTAAGGAGAATTTTAATCAATCATTTTCCAGCTGTTGATGTTAATTTTATCTTAATGAACCCTAGAATAATCAGTAATATGTTGCGTCATAAAGAGAGACTACCTCCTTTAATGCAATCCAGCGTTGTCAACATTTATACTTGCTGCCGATGCATTAGGCAGACTTACGTTGCTTAAGGTGAGATGTGATGCACATATGGGCATTAGTTTCCGTACAGGGTGTAAACTGTCCAACCCAGAACTAGCTAACATTAGAAATCATGGGAAATTTTGTAAAAATAGTATAACCTATAAGGATTTTAAGATATTGTTATCAAGTCCATACGCACACCACCTTCCAATTTTAGAATCTCTAGCTATAAAGAAACTAGTTCCAACCTTCAACAACCACTCTTCATCTGTTCCCTTGTACACTCGGCAAGGAAACTTAAGATACAGTTTTTTTAAATCTTCGGACATATATTGTTCAATAGTGCCACACCTGGCAACTCTTGAAAGGGGGCGGGGCTTCAAAATCATAGCGTTTGTTGCTTTCTAGATTTCCATCAACTTTACACCATAAAGATTCTGTTGAGGTCCTATAATCATTTATACTTGAATATAGAAACAGGCTCTATATTATTCGTTAATGTTGGTTTGGTAACGTCAGTTCAGGGTAGAATATCGATCATCTTTTTTTAAAACCTACTGTGAAACCTTATATATATGTAATGTTTGACACTAAACTGACGTAAAATTCCATTACGTAATTAAAGACGTATCTTAACAAGAGAGAAAGGGTTTTAATTTCGGGCAGTACTTGTGGAAATCGTGAGGAACAATACAATAAAGATTGGAATATTATGACGATAGAGAGAGCGCGCGCAAGCATAGGCCTATCGATAGAGATACTTAATTCATTATATTTACTTTGATTGATTAATTAAGTGATAATATTTTTTCAAATGTTTCAAAAGTGGAGAGAGAGAGAGAGATGGGGAAAGAAACTTGGAAGAGAGAGAGAGAGAGCGTGCAAGCATAGGCCTACCTATAGAGATACTCAATTCATTATATTTACTTTGAGAGATTGAGTGATAATATTTTTTCAAATGTATTTTGAAGTGGAGATGAGAGAGAGAGAGAGAGAGCAGAGAGAGAGAGAGAGAGAGAGAGAGAGGAGCAAAATCTGCTCATGTGAAAGCTTAGGCCTATTTATAAACTACTACTTTAATTTATTTTTTTTTTCTTTGGGAGATTAAGTGGTAATATATATAGTTTTAAACTCAGTAAATTTAAAGTATGTTTTAGAAGTGGAGAGAGAGAGAGAGACGAGAGAGAGAGAGAGAGAGAGAGAGAGAGAATTATAGTACTGGTGACGGACTTGTGACGGGGGAAAGGCAGAGGAAAATATAATGAATAAGTATCTCTATCGATAGGCCTATGCTTGCGCGATATGATATGACTGCCAAGATCGTGCTGCACTATGCTAGATAAAATTTGAAGGCTCACAATATTCAAGTTAATTCTCTAAGAAATTCATACCCTAATCTTGATTACATTCGACAGTTGCCCGTAGCATTCAAAGATTGTAAAAAGATGTGGAAAATTTTAGACACAGGGTGCGGTCATTCTTGCTCTCTTGATATAGTCTTTACTTTTGAAAATCGGGTTTCATCCACAAGTCATTCACGAAAAAAGCTGTGTTAAGTAAAAATATTTATTACCACAAATAACTCAATATGTATTGCACAGGCAATTAAAGTTTTATATCGTGGGAGATCTTTCAGCCTCGCGGCAAAGAAATGCAGTCGTGTAGGGCTGTGGGCTTGTATGAACTGCTTTGTAATGGGAGCATATAGCCAGAAAATCTTTGAGCTGACATCCTACTTTAACCTTGATTAAGATTTATGTTTAAAGACAGCAGCTTTGTAAACAGCAACTAGTATTCGATCCATGTCAACGTCAAAGTAATCAAAGTGTGAAATCCGTTACGGTAGCCAGTATCCAGTGACTTGCGCTTTCCCCTTCGAATTTCTATGGCTCCTCCTCACATCATAGAAAACGTTCTTGCGGATGCAACTACCTTAGCCGTCGCAGCATTGAGTGCCATTGACGTCAGCTAACTTTAATCGCTTGGAATACAAACATAAGTTGTGTTAGAAACTAAAATAATTGCATTCACCACTTACGATGATGCAATATATCCCCATTCATGAAGCAAAACGAGTAAATATTGTCGTCGGATACATAGTACTAAAATCAGAAATTCACATTCTATCTACCAGATCTCTATGAACGAATCCATCCGACCGAGGAATTCCAATTACTTCGGACATATATCGTGTTTTTAAGTATCTGAACGGTTTTGTTTTGCCTTTTTAATTTATATGATATAATTTGCAGTATATTTTCATATTCTAGAGTAAATTTAGCGATATTATGTCTTTCAGTAAAAAGAAATGGAAATTGGATGAACGAAAGCTAATGAAAACTGTATCTTCAGTTTTCTTGTTCGAGTGTATAGCTTAAACCAGGCCTTCTTTCTTGTTTACTTTCGATGCGTTTCCCATACAGCAACGAACGTCGTTGAGACAAGGTGCCTTTTTTAACTAATCTTAATTTTAATAATGCCTTTTATTTATTTTTTTATATTTCGCTTTATTTTATTTTCATTTTTTAGAGTAACTTGTATTTCAATGTTGTGAATTCCTTGTATTACTTTATTCAATGTGTTTTTTTTATGTCAACAAGAATAATTTGATGCTGTATTGTACATCAGTTTTTATCTTTTATTTTAGCCTGGATGATGAGACATTGGTCTCGAAACGTCGCAATGTGAATAAAGTGACATATGTTTAATGCTGTCTTCTTCAACGCCTTCTGATATATATATATATATATATATATATATATATATATATATATATATATATATATATATATATATATAATATATATATATATATATATATCTATATATATATATATATATATATATATATATATATATATATATCTATATATATATATATATTATATATATATATATATATATATATATATATATATATATATATATATATATATATATATATATATATATATATATATAAATATATATATATATATATATATATATATATATTATATATATATATATATATCATATCTATCTATATCTATATAGATATAGATATAGATATAGATATAGATATAGATATAGATAAATATATATATATATATATATATATATATATATATATATATATATATACTATATATATATATATATATATATATATATATCTATAGATATAGATAGAATTAGATATAGATATAGATATAGATATAGATATAGATATAGATATAGTATATATATATATATATATATATATATATATAATATATATATATATATATATATATATATATATATATATCTATATATATATATATATATATATATATATATATATATATATATATTATATATATAGATATATATATATATATATATATATATATATATATATATATCATATATCTATATATATATATGAATAATTATCACATCGAACCGTGATTCATTTATATCATTCAAGCTACAAATGTCCTTTAATATCTAAATTCACCTCTACCTCCCAAATGATATATTTTCATTTATGTACCGAAGGGAAATTTTTTTAAGTGATAATAATTTCGTCCCCCCATGGGATCGAACCACCGTCCAAGTGGACGGGGACGAAATCAGGACAGTCAGTGACGCTATCCTATCAGCCAACAGAGCCGCTAAAAGTTCATATCGATTCTGACTTACAAATCACCCTCGAACTCGGTGCTTTCGTAATTAGAATCGATATGAAACCCCCACGTCTAACCATAGTTAGTTAGCCAATTCGAGCGTTTGACAGCAAGTAGCCTTTTGTTATGAATAATTATCACATCGAACCGTGATCATTTATATGTCATTCAAGCTACAAATGTCCTTTAATATCTAAATTCACTCTACCTCCCACCAAATGATATCTTTCATATGTACTGAAGGGGAATCTTTTAGTTGATAATAATTTCGTCCCCCCATGGGATCGAACCAACCAAGTCCAAGTGGACGGGGACGAAATCAGGACAGTCAGTGACTTGCTATCCAATCAGCCAACAGAGACGCTATAAGTTGATATCGATTCTGACCTTACAAATCACCCTCAAACTCGGAGCTTTCGTAATTAGAATCGATATGAAACCCGTCTACCATGTCAGCCAATTCGACCGTTTGACAGCACGTTGCCTTTTGTTATGAATAATTCTCACATCGAACCGTGATTCATTTATATATCATTCAAGCTACAAATGTCCTTTAATATCCTAAATTCACTCTACCTCCCAAATGATATATTTTTCATATATGTTACTGAAGGGGAATTTTTTATTGATAAATAATTTCGTCCCCCCATGGGATCGAACCACCGCAAGTGGACGGGGACGAAATCAGGGGACAGTCAGTGACGCTATCAATCAGCCAACCAGAGACGCTATAAGTTCATATCGATTCTGACCTTACAAATCACCCTCGAACTCGGTGCTTTCGTAATTAGAATCGATATGAAAACCCGTCTACCATGTTAGCCAATTCGAGCGTTTGACAGCGTAGCCTTTTGTTATGACTAATTATCACATCGAAGCATGATTCATTTATATAATTATTATTCAAGCTACAAATGTCCTGATTTCGTCCCTGTCCATTTGGACGGTGGTTCGATCCCATGGGGGGACGAAATTATTATCAATACTAAAAAATTCCCTTCTGTACATATGAAAAATATATCATTGGGAGGTAGAGTGAATTTAGATATTAAAGACATTTGTAGCTTGAATGATATATAAATGAATCACGGTTCGATGTGATAATTATTCATAACAAAAGGCTACGTGCTGTCAAACGCTCGAATGGCTAACATGGTAGACGGGGTTTCATATCAATTCTAATTACGGAAAGCACCGAGTTCGAGGTGATTTGTAAGGTCAGAATCGATATGAACTTATAGCGTCTCTGTTTGCTGATTGGATAGCATCACTGACTGTCCTGATTTCGTCCCCGTCCACTTAGACGGTGGTTCGATCCCATGGAGGGACGAAATTATTATCAACTAAAAGATTCCCCTTCAGTACATATATGAAAATATATCATTTGGGAGGTAGAGTGAATTTAGATATTAAAGGACATTTGTAGCTTGATGACATATAAATGAATCACGGTTCGATGTGATAATTATTCATAACAAAAGGCTACTTGCTGTCAAACGCTCGAATTGGCTAACATGGTAGACGGGGTTTCATATCGATTCTAATACGAAAGCACCGAGTTCGAGGGTGTTTGTTTAAGGTCAGAATCGATATGAACTTTTAGCGGCTCTGTTGGCTGATTGGATAGCGTCACTGACTGTCCTGATTTCGTCCCCGTCCACTTGGACGGTGGTTCGATCCCATGGGGGGACGAAATTATTATCAACTTAAAAAATTCCCTTCGGTACATAAATGAAAATATATCATTTGGGGGAGGTTAGAGTGAATTTAGATATTAATTAAAGGACATTTGTAGCTTGAATGATATTATATATATATATATATATATATATATATATATATATATATATCTATATATATATATATAATATATATATATATATATACATATCAGGTACAATGTCCTTGGAATATCTAATTCGCCCTCTACCTCGAATTAATAATATTTTCATATATGCTTAAACCAAAGGGGAATTTTTTCTCGATAATAGATTTGCCTGGTCCTGGCGCGAACCCAAGAAGACATTCAAATCCAGGAGCGTCAGTGAAGCTTTTACCTACCCACCACCGCGAGAGGCCCATTAGTTTATGTCGTCTCTCAGTGGTTGGGTAGGTAAAAGCTTCACTGACGTTCCTGGATTTGTATGTCTTCTTGAGTTCGCGCCCAGGACCAGGCAAATCTATTATCGAGAAAAGAATTCCCCTTCAGTTAAGCATATATGAAAATATAATAATTCCGAGGTAGAGCAAATTAGATATTAAAGGACATTGTAGCTCGATGTATGTATATGAATCACTGTAATGTGATATGACTTATGTAAATGCTACATGTTGTCAAAAAGCACTACAACGCTATCAGACTCGAGGTGGGTTGATGTTGTCTCCAAACCAACAAATTACCTTGTACGCAAACAAAAGGTATTTGAGGGTGAGAGACGACATAAATTTATGGGCCTCTCGCGGTGGTGGGGTAGGTAAAAGCTTCACTGACGCTCCTGGATTTGAATGTCGTCTTGGGTTCACGCCCTGGACCAGGCAAATCTATTATCGAGAAAAAAATTCTCCTTCAGTTAAGCATATATGAAAATACTATATTAATTCCGAGGTAGAGTGAATTAGATATTAAAGGACATTGTTGCTCGACGTATGTATATGAATCACCGTAATGTGATATGACTTATATATATATATATATATATATATATATATATATATATATATATATATATATATATATATATATATGATATATGCATATATATATATATATATATATATATATATATATATATATATATATATATATATAATATAATATATATATATTTGTGGTTGCTTCCTCGATAAACGCAAGTCGTGAGTGAACTGAAAAGTTTTGCTAATTTGCTCCTACATAGATGTTTGTTTTAATAAGAGGTGGCATTTGTTGGTTGCAAAGTTTTAAGTTTGTATCCAATCTTGTGAACAGTCGTGTCTGTTGATAAGATGCGATAATATAGGAATTATTAATTCATGAATACTGACTTCCTAAGCACTTTTATCTTTTTTGTTTCGCATATTTCCTTAACTGCACATTTTATACTCAAACCCAGTATCGTCAACAACAAAAACTTTACTCTCATTCTCTTAATTAACGATATTAGGTTATGGTGACTTTACTCTGTGCCCAAGAAAAATACCTAGGTACTTCCCATTCTACCGTCATTGGCCTGATGGTGCGACATCTGTTGGGTGCTTAATTAGTTACTTGTTCAACTGCTTCGGGGTTTCATAGTCACGGATTCGTGTTCACTTTCTGGATCAGCGGAGGGAACGAACTATTGTGCGCGATAGTACCTTCACCTCCCTCCTTAAGTTGACAGTAAACCCGCATAGATATATGGCTTAAAAACCTTAAGGCTGCTCAACCACTCACTGCTTGAGGTTACGTTTCCACTGGTTGCTAAAAACTTAGATTGTTTAGTTTCAGTCTTCCCTATAGTCTCAGTCTTCCCCAAACTGCTCTTCAAAGTCTGTTTCACCGAGTCACCTTTTACCACTTGACCAATCGTTTTTGAATGAGGTAATGTCTAATAACACTCCTGACTGTAGTGTCCTCCTCTTCCACAGATGAAGCAGACAGCCTTAGTTTTCTGTATCTGTCTTGAGAACCTGGATGTTTAGGATTTAACATTGTATTGGTATTACCACTTGTAGGATTCCCAGTAGTAAATTTGCTGCTGAACTTTGGATGAGACCTAAAACCTGTGCATTGTTGATTCTGATACTTGACATTATAGTTCTGTTTGCTACTGATAATGTTATAGTCTTCACTCATTGCGGGAGCTTTGTCAAGTATCTTAACCTCTCTCTCTCTCTTTCAAATAGGTTATGTGTTAAGGAATTCTTCTAAGAAATTGTTCAAGAACAACTAATTCTTCAAGTTCGTCCATAATCTTAACTTTTGCAGTCTTCAACCATCGTTTGAAATACCTTCTCACTTTATAAGCAATGCTCAGGGGTCATCTGATGAACTTGTAATACATTGTGTCTGAGTACCTTGTAATCTTTACACTGATCAGCTGATAATGCTAAGCAGGTACTTCCACCTTCACCAATCAGGACACATTGTAGCAAGACTGACCATTTATCTTCTGGACATCTCATACCTGAAGGCACTTTTTCAAAGTGATCAAAGAACTCATCTGGAGCCTCTTTAGTAATGCTTAGGAATTAACTTCTGCATTCTTACCACATCAAATAGAGTCTTCACCGCCTTGGGCAATGTTAGACAGTGCCACTGTTAATATGGAGCGACCTTTTATTAACTCCATCTCTCATTCAAAATTTTTCTGTTTCCTTGCTCTCTCTCTTTCCTTTCTTGCCTCTCTTTCGCTTTAATTTTGTTCCTCTGCTGCCCTTTCTTCTTCTCTTTTTTCTCTGTCCTTACCTCCTCTTTTAACCTGTATTTCCAGCTTAACCAAGTGTTTTTCTGCTTCTGCAAGTTATAAGTTCTACTACATAACTTTTTATTCTGTCTCTTGATTATTTATATAATCTGCCTGAGCTAAACTCAACAACTCTTGTGCTAATTCTAACTCCTCTTCATCAGTTATTCTACAAGATTTCTTTAATTCTTTCAATGACATGTATCTGATGTATGCCTTTCTCATGCTACTAGACATTAATTCCCCATTCTACTGCTAAAGCAGCCCACTGAGCCTTAGTAAGATTGGATTGAGATAACTCTTGAATAGAAGGAGCTGCTGAAATTTCCTGAACATTGAACAGAGCTATTTTATCTACTATGAGATTCACAGCTGGTGTCCTGAAGTTTTTCCTGAATAAAATTTTATCAACACACCTGACAAAGTAGTAGTAGTAGTAGTAGTATATAGGATTTATGCTATTTAGGTCGAGTGCTAGAATCCTTGAAGAAAAGGGTTTCCACAATTGCTTTATAGAGTTTATATAATTATCTTTCTACACCTTATGGAAGTCAACAAATGACGAAAACTTGGTAGCCTTGGATGTCCGGGTGTACTCCTTACCCAATAAAGGGTCCTATTATTCATTTACCTGTTCAAGCTTACATAGGGTTTGCTACAGGACTCCTCACTTCTAAACGATTGTGCAAGTTGAATCACAAAAGCTTTCCTGCAACTATGGGAACTATGCATTATCATAGCTGTTTGTCGTCATCACCTTTGAACTTATATATTAGAGTCCCCCAACTGACTTCAGCTGCTTTATTTTACTCTTATGAATATACTATTTTTCTAAATAAGTAATAAAGAATGCTGTAGATGATTAGGTAGGTATGTAAAGTATACTATGGGTAAGTAATATCTTTGTGAAATGCACAGAAAAAAGTTATTCCAGAAAACAACTGGGACAAAGGCCCTGACTCTCATAGGAAGTTACTCAACAATTTACAATACAAAGCAAAAAAAAAAAAAAAAAATATGTGATCACTCTCCTATCAAAATATATTCCTAACACCATCAGTATAAACCATAAACCATATCGATATTATGTTTTGCTCCCGGGCCTAGGCACCAATTAAATCTATCTCGAAGCATTCCAAATAGCTAGATATTACACTATCTAATAATAGAATTCAAGGGTACCTCACTACAGCAAGATGCTTGAAGTCTCATAGCAAGTAAAATACAATTGAGTACTCTAAAGGCAATAGTGATTCCTTAAAATCAAAGCAAGTATGAGGTATTTATATAGGCTTAAGTTAATTAAAGGGCATCACTCCATCAAAGAACTTTAACTGTCTCCCCTGTCTTCAATCACTTCAAGAAAATTGAAACAACAGCACAGTTTATAACTTTGGTATATACGGAGGTTTATTCCTATCACTGATATTCAATAAATGAAACACTTATAATAAAAGTAAATAAAAAAATTCATTTTTAAATAAAAAATTTATAAATAAAATTAATAATCTTATTTTCAAATAAAAAGTTTACCATTACTTAATAAAAAACATAAAATGTAGTTAAATCTTGAATTAAATTAATGTAAAAATTTTAAAAATAAACATATAAATAGATTAAATTAATCAAACAAAATTTAAACTATCCAGAAATAATATAGATTTTAAAGAAAATCTAAGCAAATGAAAATTAAATCACAAGTGTAAAATTGTAAAATTAAATCAAGTATGCAATACTTGATCATTAAGTAACACTTAAGAAAGTTAATAAAATGAATTGCAAATGCAAATTATGATAATACAAAATGTGTAAATGTGTCAAATTTACAAACATCAACAAATGAAAAGAATTAAACTATTAGAATGAAAATAAAAGTACACACATAAAATACATGGTGTAAAATAATGTATCAATGGTAATTTTTAAGTCATAACTTAAATTATATAAATATCATTTTAGCTTGTACCACAAAATTTTGCTTTTGCTGCAGCTTCAACATTCACACTTGATAGACTTGTTACAGAACACACCATTATAATGTCTGTATAGATTTCACAATCTCATTACACAAACGCAATTTCATAATAAATATAACAAACACTGAAGAGTGACCAGTTACAAAATAATTGCGTTACTCGTGTTAAAATCTCTTAATCAGAGAGAGAGAGAGAAATGACATCATGGAATATACTCGAAAGAAAAAAAAGACGTCACTTCCTTTGGAAAACGTATTGGAACTTCCAGTTCTATGAACCTAATCCCAAAATTGCATGATTGTCATGTTTTCGAAACACAAGGAGCTCGAGGGCCTCCCTTATCTTTAACTAATGACACTTGACTCTCAAAAAAGCGACCGAGACAAAAATCTTACGGCGACGGAACGTTATTATGTCAACACAATTATCTAGACTAATGAATAAAAGTTTAGAATACCTGGACTATTTGACTATGGAGCATTTAAATATTATTGTGTAATCTAACATACATTACACAGAATATATGATAACTAGAATGTTAACCAAATCAATACCTGGTAAGATACACATATCATGAACGGAGTTCCTTAAAGGAATTTCTTTCGCCTCCCTTAGGATATCCTTACCAAACATTTTCTTTTGATGATAACACTTGAACCTTAATATGTTCGTGCTCCTCTAAATGGCCGGATATCAAGTTAATAACCTAATGACAAGCGAATACAAATCAGCACTACAGGTGAATATCATACATTTAGCTTACAAAAAGTAAGAAACATAACTATAAAGGAAATATGTATCACTGCGTACGAATTCTTACATTCGATTTCATTCTGATATATGATGCTGCTCTTAATGAGATTTTGATAAAAGATCTTAGCGCTTGAAGAACTGATTATAGTAAAAATCCAGGAGCTCTTGTTATAAGTTCTGGCATTTTAAAAAGGTTTCTTAAGTGTTAACATTGTTTATTATATCATATATTAAGAGATTCTGAGTACAAAGCATTTACAGAAGTCTAAGTAAGGAAAGATCGCATAAATAATCATTATGTTTCCTCCTTTATGATGATCTTAGATCTATTCAGTACGAATATACGTTTGTTGGAATAATTCTTCTTCAATATTCTCAGATGAATACATGCTAAAAAAATTTTAACATGACCTCATTAAAACTAGATGGCATCTAGCGGGGATAGTTATTCAAGAAAAATTACAATATTTCGAGAACTAAGGTTCCTCATTGTCAAGTATCCGTAGAATTCTACGGACACTTGACAATTAGGACTGGTAGTTCTAGGAAGTTTGTAATTTTACTTGAATAAATAGCTCCGCTGGATACCATCTAATTTAAATGAGGTCCTCTTGTGTAAGTGATAAAGTTAACATTATAATAATTATTATTCTCAGAAAAAATAATGCACATTTAACCTCTTTTTTCATGGAAATGCTGGCGTACGTCGAAAAAAAAATATAGATTTAGAGAAATTCGTAAGAAGGTTTGTTTCTTTCCGGAGTTTACTACTCTGCCGCCTGGCAGACACTGACCGATTTCTATGTAAATGAAAGCTGCGAGTATAGTTGCAATAACATTACTTACAGTTTAAACATTCCCATTATACTCTGCTATAATGTTAATGTTGCGCGGAATTTGCATAGATATTGGTACTCACTTCTATATCTATTTTGTTTTTATGAAGTGTCATATTCCCCGGTGCGAGGAAAATGTATGGCAAGTGTTGCAAGATATTTACGTTATAATATATACTTTGGTGCTGACGTCCTTACATAAGAGTGAGGAAATATCCTTATTTGTCATCTCCCTCTGGAACATCTACAAATAGATACGTACATCATACAATGACAAGCATATATGGGAGGCAGTTAATTATTTCACCGTTAACAACAATCTTGAAATAATTTACAGCAAAAAGAAAAATGGTTAAACCTGTCTCAAATCAGTTTGATATGATGAGAACTGGATATTATACTACATTAGATAACTGGTGTTTTTGGCAAGCTTATCCTTTAATATTTTTGAATTGATATAACACTTATTCGCATTATACATCTACCAAAGAAACTTGAAAAACGTTTTGTATTCATCTGCGTCTCTCTCTCTCTCTCTCTCTCTCTCTCTCTCTCTCTCTCTCTCGTTTCTTAATTCTTTGTTCTCTCTCTTTTATGTTTACGCTATTCGTAACTGAAGTTCTCCTAGCTATCATTACAAACTATTATGCTATATAATCCAGAAACAACGAACCAAATTTGACAGGACTCGAGATAATTAAAGTTAGGACATCATACCAAGGAGACCATTCTAACTATAGATTAATATCAACCTAAACTAATTTCATCCGTATTCTTGAGATATCCTGATAAAAGGCATAACATAGCATTACGAATTTTCCGCTGTTCAATTTTCCGCTGTTCAATAACGTCACGGCTTGTTAGAGCACATTTCACTGTACCTGGTGTAGGCATGCTCTCCAAGGACTGATCTTACAGAAATACATGAGTACAATTAAAGTTAATTCAAAGCTTCCCATTAGTATCATACTCCGGGTAATTAAGCGAGAGAGACAGAGACTATTTCTTCAGTTTAAATATAAAACTAAATCAAGCGTAAGTAGTTGTTCTAACAAGTTCTGAAATGCGGAAATAAATTATGATTCTTGTTAAGCTCAAACCTCCTTCGTTTTATCTTAGAAATTTCTTAGGCGTATAAAGCAAAAGCATATAAATGCCAATGGAGCTCCGTTGGGAGAACTTTTCAGCTTCTTTTGTAGATTTCTCGATATTTCGCTTATAAGATTAGAAAAATACTATAAAACAAATCCCCAGTTTCCTGCCTATTAGGCACAGTCATTGAACACATGTTCGAAGAGTTTATACACCGCTGAATTCACAAGAAACGTCCATTGGCTTCACAGGAGAAAAAACGAAGAAATTAATGCCTGCTTTCCTTTGTGTTTCAGTAATGAAATTTACTGTTGATTTTTGCATAAAATGTGAACAAAAAACTAGACCATACCGATTCATTGTTTTTTTTTTAAACCGTCATTAAAGTTGCTTTTAAAGCTTGATCACCTACATGGAAAAGTATATATTACTCTATCCGTATCTAAAACGGGCATTTGTCGTGGTGTGTCAGCAATCCCAAAGGGTTAGGCATAACCGTTTCTCTTAGATGTAACCTCTGCAAAAATAAATTTAGAGAAATCTGAATTCGATTTTACTTCTGGTCTGTACATGATGGAAATTAAAAATTGTACCTTGTTGTATGTTGGGGAACCTGGTAGGCAACTGGGAAGACGAATTTGCCGATACAGAAAAACTGAACGCTCTCATGAGAAGCAATTACATTACTTGAAAAAAGATCATATGTTAGGGTTCGATATCAGTGGACTAATTTATCAAAACCAGGACAATAAATGGATTAACGCAGTCGAAGGGGTTTTGAAAAATGCCAAATGCGACCCTTACAGTCAATAACAGCAAGCCTTCCCTAAACTAGACTTGGTCAACAATGGAGATAGCATTTGAGAAAATTGTCCACATGTTTTAAACAGATGCCAATGAAGGGACATTGCGAAATAACTCGCGCTTGGTGCCCAAATAACCGCCCCTCCCACCGCAATTAATTCCTGAAATTTTTTTGGTGGATTACCAAGAATAAACACATTTTCTATTCTCCGTCAGTTTAAAAAAACCTTGAATGAGCTAGGATATATTAAAGTTCTCCATGTTTAACTGATACGAGACTATTTGGATATACGTCCGTCTGACTCAAGACTAGTATACTCGTATTTATTTATAGCTTTTTACCCCAAGTAGCACCGATTTCACCTATTACCAATCTCTAGGTAGAGCAGCTTTAAATCCGATAAGATCTGCCCGAAAACCGAGAAAGATTTCACGTTTTTCGTGCTAATATTGAAGGGTTTCAAGCTGTTCTACTTCACAGAGGCACTGCAATGATTTACATTAATATTAATGGGAATTGGTGTTTCTGTGTAACAGCAGTCTTGGCCATGAATGTAACTTATGAATGCTTAACCTGTAAACGCTTTGGTTATTATTATTGTTATTATTATTATTATTATTATTATTATTATTATTTTATTATTATTATTATTATTACAGCCTATACTCTGCAATAATGCGCTGTTTCACTCAATCTGGTCATCAATAA
>NC_087209.1:46162015-46182015 GCF_015104395.2 Macrobrachium nipponense | reverse complement strand
TCTGCTCAGCACAATCGGAAGTCCCTGAAGAGACCATTCATTCATGAGTAGCTTCCTTAGTTCATCATACTCTTCTTGCTATCTATTCAAAATATTTTGTAAGCCTTCTGTGAATAAATCAGTCTAATATTTTCAACATTGTGTTTCATTCACCTACAAATAGATCGGAAGTTAGGATATTTTTTAATGTACTAATACTTCATTAACTTGATCTGATCGAGTAAAATTAGCATGATTTTTCAATTCAGTGCAAAAGAACTGGCCTAAAATCAGGTATTATAATATGTTAGACCTGAAAACAGCGCAGGCTAGTGTAATAGATTCCAATTTTCATATATGCAATTTTTATCAAACTAATTATTGTATGGAAAATAAATAAAAAGAAAAACAATCCGAACGACACTGTAAAGTAATGGAATATAGAATAGTGTAATAGTACACTTAAGCAAATTACTATTGGCAGAGTTCCATAATTTTTTCGTTTGCCTACCAGACGCATGATTCTAGCGCCTTATTAATTAAAATTTAGTTTTTTTTTAAAGATGGAAGAATTCTTATGTAATGAGGTTAAAAACAGTCACTGATATCTTTAAAACCTCATGTTATATAACTGTGTAAAACTATTTTCCATTATATAAAAAAATGACGTGAACGAAATGAAGTGATAAAAAATTATATATCACAACCACTGACATACTTACATTACTAAGTAGATAAGAGACACCTATCACTAGTATTATTGCATAAACTACTTATATTATCATTGTAGTATTAACTTGAAGGTAGTTTAACAAAACCATTTGTTATATTTAATAAAATAAAAACACTGGAAACCCACACAATGCTATCAAAGACAAAAAAGAAAAATAATGACAATGATAACCTAAACAGTGTGAACCATACGGCCCTCACTCTACTTTTGTTTTCAATGTCGTGATCTGTTCGGGAATCGAATATCAATGTATCATTTATTGGTTAAAGAAACATCCCCTGCTCAGATGGAGAGGGAGAGATTTTTAAAAATACACTTGAAATCTATGATAAGTGTCTAATGAATAAGTCTAATGAATAAGCAAGTCTACCTTTAGTGGATGGGAGATTCAAATAGGCTTACTTTTTTTTTTTTATCGGTGTCCAGTGTATACCACTGATTGGGAGGGGAACAGATTCAAGGATGAATGCACTTTTTTCCTTCAAAACCTAAATAAAACATTTTATTTGGGGGGATACTTTATTCATATTGGCCTAGTCCCTCTGTCCTCATATACGGCATCACTCCGAATTCTCACTACCAACTCCATCGTGTGAAAGCAACACTAGTAATAACTGTTATCTTAAAATGCCTGTTGCCGACAAATGAAGCCTTAAAATGCATTTAATTTTAGAACATTCTCTGCTCAAAATTACTTTTTCTTTAATTTCCCAAGATATTTGCATAAACTCGTGTCACACCTTGTATGACTGTTGCAGCTGTGAAAGAACATCGTCCGATTACAGCAGAACGTTTTAATTGTAAAAATATCTGAAATATAGACTTAAACAAAAGTCACCTTTCCTATTTCCTAACCTTTCAGCTACTTATGATATGCTTATGGCAGTAGGTCTAAGCATACATGTGAAACTGATCTTAATTAATTTCTATTTAGATGCATAGCTACAGGAAGATTAACCCAAGAAATATTTTATTGAAGTAAACCTTTCTTCATGTATTTGCCAGCTTTGACTTTCACAGGTTTCCAACATGACCGAAAGAGACAGGATGATTTGCAAGGAATCAGATAAAAAAGGACTAGATTGTATTTGTTTGATTACGTATGACTGCTTTTTGACATGGGATAGCTAGTCCTGAGTAAATTATGTTAAGCAATAGTGAAAAGGTTAAGAAAAAAGGAGAACATATCCAATGAAAAAAGAATAACAGGAGTAATAAAATAAAACAGGTTAATATCAATATTGCATATTTAAATATCAATTCACAATCCAAAACAGTATGCTGCTGAAATAGACCTAGGTTAACCAAGTGTCAAAATCAGAAATCAAATTTAGGCCTATTAAATGAGGCATGCAAATTAGTTTATTGATCAAAAGACAAAGGTAAGTGAATCACACTTTGCTATTAAAGAATATTGATAGGCTTAATATATTATTTATCAGCTGTAGGTGTAAACTCACAATACCCCAGTGGAGTAAGATATGTTGGGTCATGACTCTAGCAGCAGCAAAGCCAACTTCCAAATGTTTATGCTGTTGATGCCATGAAACCTTAGTTGGGAATAAAATTAGAATTCATGGGCCCGTGGTTATACATTTTCCTTACTTTGCACAATAATTATCTTTGATACATTAAATAAATAGAATCAATTTTAATTTAGATTATTTCAAGTATATCATCTTTGAAAGGAAACATTATTTATTGCAACTGGAGATGGCACTATTTCCATACTGAACAAAAAATTAAGAAACTGTGCCATTATTTGAATGCCGACTGTACTAGATGCTTCAACTTGGGAAAGCTAAACCGTTTGGCAACCCCAGGAAAATGGTTCTTTCACGCCAAAATACAGGAAATTCATTGCTTTTACAACAAAACTGCCATTAATACTTTTCGAGAAATATATCATATTAGACATAAAAATAACTCTGTCCGCATCCGCTCGCTACCGCAAACCTTTCAAGGTTGACGATCATTAATGATACCAGCGAAAGAGTAAAATGATTTTGCAGGTAAAAAGAATATTTAAGAGAAGATGCTTGTTAATTACATTATATTTCCAAAATATTGTATTACTTGAAGATACAGTAATGGGAAAATAAGAGATCTGATTCTAATCTAGATAGAAAAAAAAAACTGTACAAATTAGCACATGACCAAAGAACGAACTGGATATTGGTACGGCAGCCGTATCCAGATTACGATAGATATTGGTACGGCTGTGAATTGCGCATGCGCTGACCCTTGTTTACCGCCTCTGGCATATCAATGACAGCAAGAAAATGGCAACCAAGCAACGCAAACTGTGTAATAATACATCAGTTTTCGCCGAAAAACAGATGTTTTCAGGTTTCAACGAGCTGTAAAAGGCAATAGACATCTATGAAGAGTCAAACTTCCAGAAGTTGTATATCCGTAGGTCACGAATAATCAAAACGGCCCTGAAAAGAGCTCCGAAGAGGAGATTCAAAGAAGATTTTAAGCCTAGCTAGTAAAGTAGTGCAGCAGTCAGCAGTGCATCCAATATGGGAAACATGCTGTTAATATATAGACCTGATTTGGATAATTACTTACGATTGATTAGGCCGTTTAACAGAGGATCGAATTTGGTAGTTTTCCTTACCAGCATGAACACAGCAGAGCACGATTCCTGTGTAATTCAAATCTTCTTTGAACCCCCTCTTCGGAGCTCTTCCCAGGGCTGATTTGATCGTTTGGGACCTACGAATATACAATTTTTGGAAGTTTGACTCAGCTGTTTTTCGGTGAAAACTGATGTATTACTATACGGTTCAGAGGAGATTAAAAAAAGATTTGAGTACACAGATAGATTAGTTTAGTTTTACTTTTCTTGTATATAGTCAAAACCTAAGTATGTTTAAGCATTATTGTAATTTTTCATATTTTCATTTACTGTCAAAATGTTTTTGGTGTTTTGGTGATGACAGTATGGTGCTTCACTTTGACATTTTGAATTGGACAAGTTCAGCAAAACAATTCAGTTCGACTTTTATTACTACTGTCACTGATCTTCTAGTGCCGTACCTACAGCTCTTAGCAATAGTGTACAGCAACTGCTGTATGATTAGCAAACTGGTAACCAGATACGGCTAACTAGTTCATGGGCCAGCTGGCTGACTGGTATCATCTAGAGGTACTAAAAGCCAGTTTAACCAGACACCCAGTATGGTATCCCATTTCTAAAAATGTTTGCTGGACATTCAAACGTTGTAGCTTTTTGTGTTAGAGGGATTTTAAGTTTTTGCATGGTGTCGTATTGTGAAAATCACCAAATTTGCATTTTATGGCAAATATGTACCACGAAAAAACTTGACCACACCCAAGAGCATTGAGTCATGGAAGACACTTGTTAATGCTGCTAAGATAAGAAGATTTGGACCAATACTTGAAATTGATCCTCAATGAGAAGTTCCAAACATATATTATGAAAAAAATATGCTGTAACGACTTCACACACAAGAAATCATTGCATAATCTAGAAGCTGAATGTGTTGATCTCGAACAGTCAACTTCTCGACATCAAAGAACATCCCGAGAGCCTGGGACCGGTAAGTCGCACACTTATTCCGTAAAATGCATATTTTGTGACAAAGACTCCATATATCTTAGAAAAAGCCATAGTCGTGAAAATCTGACTCAGGCAGTTGACTCCGGGCAGATAAAACAATACGGGAATTTGTCTGCAAATATTTGACTCAAAAACGGTCTGAAAGCCAGAAGAAATCTGATGAACGAATCCTGGCCATCACATCACGTGAATTGGTAGCTGCTGCAGCACACTACCACTGATCATGCTATCTAGAATACACAACACAGAGACCAGAACAACTTCCCATCAGTGAGGACCATGAAGACAATGAAGATCAAGCAAACACTCTATCTGAGTCACATGCTTACCAACAGCTCTTTGACTACATCAGACAAGAATTGATCGTCAATCACCAAATAGCATACATGACAAACTTAACAGAGAAGCTTGTGTCATTTATGCACACTGGCAGAGTAACTGATAACAAGGTATGTACTAAGAAGCATGTACGACGCAGACTTGAAACAGAACTTGGACCGTGCATAAAGATCATCTATGGAAATAACAACAGACTCCTGGTCATTACAGACAGTATCACTTTCGAGGAACTTGCTAGAGAAAACATGACACTGAGAGAAAAGCTTCACCTATATTCATCTCAAAGATCATGGTCTTAACCATCCAGACTAGTAGCATCTCGCATTCAGAAGGATGAACGTGATGTCCAGTTTGTAATTGAAGTGCTGGAAAGTAACTGGATCAACCCTTTCGAACTGCCTTCCGACGAACTGATGAGCATATCATCTAGTATCACAGCACCAAAAAGTGTTGCAAGCGATCTCCTCACAGCTCAAGATCAGGGAGAGAAGGCATACCAGGAGTTTGTCGATTCAAGACTCAAAAAAGGCACTGCCTTCTATAACCCATTGAAAAAGTTGCAACTGAAGTCATTTGACAGTTTGAAAAAAAGGGCAAAAGCTAAATCAGGAAACAAAGAAGCTGTCTTGAAATCTGATTACCAACTGTTCTCTCGAATGCTGCTGATAGCAAGTAGCCGGAAAATGGGCATGAAAGAAGTTCTCCAACATCCTCTCGGACCTTTACAATGGTCATTGGCGAATTGTGATGACTCTGTAAAAAAAAGACCAACAAGGTAGTCCTGGCACGTAATCTTGAATCACGAGTGACTTCAGATGAACACATTGACTTACTTTCAGCTGCGATCATTGATGGCATGGGGATTGTACACAAAATGCAAGGAGACAACATTGCATTCTCAGAGTTGTCTGAACGCCTTCTTGGAACTGTACTGCAAACATCAGCATCAAGTTCTCGAGTCGATGTAGTGTTTGACAGGTATACAATGCTTTGTCGATCAAAACAGCTGAAAGAACAGAAAGAGGGGCAGACAGAGGAATATTGTTCTCGCAAATCACTCCTGGCCACAAAATTCGAAATCGGCGCCACCAACTTGAATGCTCCGTGAGCAAAGCCAAACTGACCAACTTTTTTGCCACTGATTGGCAAGAGAATCAAGAGAGACGGGACCAACTTCAAGAAAAGGTGATTTTTGTAACTTTCGAGGAATTATGCTCAAGATAACATCTAATGCAGTGTCAGAAGTTGATGAATTGAAATGTATGCATGAAGAAGCCGACATACGCTTGTTGTTACATGCTCACCACGCAGCTGAGTCTGGATACAAGTCAGTCTTACTGATTGCAGAGGACACAGATATCATGATCATCTCCCTTGCCTTATGCAGAAACGTTGGTTGCTAAATGCATATGAGATGTGGAACAAAAAACCGATCAAGACTGATCAGCATCAACAAACTTGCTGCAAGCCTGGGTCTTGATATATGCAATGCCTTAATAGATCTCCATGTGTTCACTTGCTGCGAGTGAGTCAGTGCTTTTTCTGGTCAAGGAAAACTTAAAGGATTGAAACTCCTGCAACCAAAATTTCCAGAAGGCATTCACTACGCTGGGTGAACATTGGCATGTGACTGACGAGTTGTTTGATGCCCTCCAAGAGTTGACATGCAATCTTTATGCAGCCTGAAGAAACATCAGTTGCATAAATGAACTTCGCTACCAGCTCTGGTGAGCAAAGAAAGGATCAGTAGATTCAGGTCAATTACCACCTTGCGAGGACAGCCTTCGACAACACTCGCTCAGGCGATGCAGTTTGGTTCCTTTTCCAGATGTACCACATCCACAAGATGGCCATGGTTGGTGCGCACAGGACAGTGGTAAGCTTGAAGTACAATGGTTAACAAGCTCTCCTGCACCTCAAGTCATCTTAGAGTTCATCATGTGCAAATGTGCGAAAATCTGTCAGCGTCCAAAGTGTCAGTGCCTCGTCATTGGACTCCCATCCACAGAAGAGTATCAGCGGCAAACCTGTACAAACATGAGAAAAAGTGACACATCTATGGACTCCAATGACGATCTGGACGAGGATGACTCCTTCTGAAAACAAAATACAAATTATGTACATGATACCGGATATAAACTAAAAGATAATAACTTTTTAACAATCAATTGTTACAAATTCTCTAGTGAAAGGCCTATACTATTACATACAACATGATTAATACTGAACAACAACAACAACAACAGCAACAATAACAACAATAAAGTGTACTGCAAATCATAATTTGCCCAAGTGTTCAGAGAAATACTATATTCAAACATAAGATCCATGGGCATCTTCAGTTACACAAATAACCTGTTTAAGAAAAAATGGTTATTTTTATATTCTAGAAAAGATCTAGGTGACATAAAAGTCATAGTGCTTCATATGAACTCTTCAATCATATAAATAGGTGTTACTGTAGTGTAACATCTTTTCCAGAGAAGCCCACAAACCGAAACATTTTCAGCACAGGGTGGTCCTCATTGATTGCGAATTTCACATAGAAAGCTACAAGATACAGATGTCTAGCAAACAGTTCTTGAAAGTAGACATGATCAGCTTTCAGAAAATACTGGTCTCGTTTTGTACCTCTGATTGGTACCAATCGACAAAAAAATGGCCCGTATCACGCTGTTGACTTGCTGTACCTACAGCAAGTCAACAGCATAATACGGCACCACTGACAGAATCTGACGTACCCTCATTACACTATGTTATTTGTACGGCAGGAAGTCTGAAATTGACGCATGAGCAATTCACACCCGTACCAGTATCTATCTCGATCAGTATACGGCTGCCGTACCAATATCCTGTGCCTTCTTTTAAATTTATCTATGGATTAGAATTTCAAGTAGCTAGGTTGATCATCTTAGCGTTGCAAAAATGTTAGTCAACATTCTAACCTGGATTATTTTTGAAACTCATTACTTTCCAGTGGAGGGAGTAAGGAATTTTGATGAAACAAAATAAAACCTTCAGGAGCGTCTTTGATCCCTGTGCTTGATATCAAAATCAACTTTAAGGTGCTGAAACTTGAAAACGAAATCCTTCAAGTGAATCTCATCAGTGAAACAATGCTTGAACCGCCAGCATTCCAACGTTTTGGCAGTTTCTGTGAATTACTGTCTGGATCGGATAAAAATTGAGTCTAAATCTCATAGCTTGTTTCAGAGCACCAGAAACAACTTGATTTCTGTGTGTATGTGTGTGTGTGTGTGCGTGTGTGTGTGTGTGTGTGTTTCCATTTTACCCCTAGGTTCTTTTAAAGTAGTCAACTTGATTCGTGATTACAAAATTGATTTCTGAACTCCTCTCTCTCTCTCTCTCTCTCTCTCTCTCTCTCTCTCTCTCTCTCTCTCTCTCTCGTCCTGTTTTAATTTTTTGGTAGTTGGTTGCTCGTACCCGCGGCTCTTAGCCGTCTGAATCAGTAACGAAAGCGGATTCATAAAAGATGTGCTTATTCTCTGCTGTAGACCAGTAATATGTCGAGATGTTTCTGTTTAATTAAAAGCAAAAACCCGGCTCACGAATTCCAGAATTACGTGCTTATTATAATAAGTCCCATTAACTGTTTGTTATTAAGATTGTCTGCTAGCTGGATTATTATTATTATTATTTTTTTATTTATTATTTTTTTTTTTTGGCTCTATCACAGTTCTCCAATTCGACTGGGTGGTATTTATAGTGTGGGGTTCCGGGTTGCATCCTGCCTCCTTGGGAGTCCATCACTTTTCTTACTATGTGCGCTGTTTCTACTTCAGCATCTAGTTTTTCTAGATTCCGTTTCAGGGATCTTGGGATCATGCCTAGTGCTCCTATGATTATGGGTACGATTTCCACTAGCATAACCCATATCCTTCTTATTTCTATTTTCAGATCTTGATACTTATCCATTTTTTCCCTCTCTTTCTCTTCAACTCTGGTGTCCCATGGTATTGCGACATCAATGAGTGATACTTTCTTCTTGACTTTGTCAATCAATGTCATGCCTGGTCTATTTGCACGTATCCCCCTATCCGTTCTGATACCATAGTCCCAGAGGATCTTTGCCTGATCATTTTCTATCACTCCCTCAGGTTGGTGCTCGTACCACTTATTACTGCAAGGTAGCTGATGTTTCTTGCACAGGCTCCAGTGGAGGGCTTTTGCAACTGAATCATGCCTCTTTTTGTACTGGTTCTGTGCAAGTGCCGGGCATTCGCTTGCTATGTGGTTTCTGGTTTCATTTTTCGTATTGCACTTCCTACATATAGGAGAGATGTTATTTCCATCTATCGTTCTTTGTTACTTTGCCTTTTTGTATGTTGACTAAGGCACATTTTCCTATTCCAAACTCCATCCTGATGTCCCAAATACAATCCTTACAGTCTGGATTAGAGTATCTATTTCCTTGATGCTCTTACCATACAGCTTGATGTCGTCCATGAACATCAGATGGTTGATTTTGTTGCCTCTTTTCTTGAGTTGGTACCCGGCATCCATCTTCTGTAGTACTTTTGTCATGGGAATCATGGCTACTATGAAGAGTAGTGGGGACAGTGAGTCGCCCTGGAAGATCCCTCTCCTGATATTAACCTCTGCTAGTCTTATTCCAGAGCTTGTAAGTATTGTATTCCAGTTGCACATTGTATTTTTGAGGAAGCTGATGGTGTTTTCCTCTGCCCAATATGTTTTCAGGCATTCTATTAGCCATGTGGGTGGTATCATGTCTAATAGAATGCCTGAAAACATATTGGTTTTCCTTGTCCTACTGTTCTTCATTACCATTTTGTCTACCAGGAGCTGGTCTTTTGTGCCCCTACACTTCCTTCTGCAGCCTTTCTGTTGGTTGGGGATGGTGTTTGTCTCCTCTAGGTAATTGTATAGCCTTTCACTGATGATATCTGTTAGTAACTTCCACATTATCGGTAGGCAGGTGATAGGCCTGTAGTTACTGGCTATATTTCCCTTACTCTTGTCTTTTTGTACTAAGGATATTCTTCCTGTGGTCATCCATTTGGGTGCATGGTGATTTGAGATACAATACTGGAGTTGTTCTGCTATTCGTGGGGTAGGGCCTTGAAGTTTTTGAGTCAGTATCCATGGACTTCATCGGGACCTGGGGCTTTCCAGTTGGGCATTTTCTTTAGTTGGTGTCTGACTGTGTCTGTCGTGATGTCAGTGAATCTTTATTTTATGCTCCCTGTTTCTTCTGCCTTGACTTCCTGGAGCTATGCTGCATGTTTGTTGTGTGATACCAGATTGCTCCATATGTTTTCCCAGAGTCTCTTACTTGGTTCGGCTTCAGGAATTTCTTGGTGGTTGTCTTCCCCTCTTAGTTGGCTGTATAGTCTTTTCTGATTGGTTCCGAATAGTTTGTTCTGTTGGTATCCCTTTTTCCTGTTCATGTACCGTTGGATCTTATGTGCTTTGGCCTTAAGCCTCTGTTTTACATCTTCTATTGTGTTGTTTAGTCCCCTCTCTTGTACTTTATATTTCTCGTTGAGTTCCTCCCTTGTTTTCTTGCTTCTTAGCCCTTTTTCTGCCATCTCTTTCAGTTTACTCAAGTCAAATCTCATCACCATGATTTGCTTTTCCAGACGCCTTTTCCAAGGAGGTTGCTGTTTTGGTTTCTGTTGTGCTGGTGGTGTTGGTGTTCGAATCCCCATCAGTTCTGCTACTAATCTTGCTCCTGCATATGCCAAGTTATTTGTTTCTGTGATACTAGTGGTGTGTATTATGCCCATTATTTCATTGACCTCACTTGTTTTCTCCCTTAATTTCTTGGTGTTGTAGGCTTTCATGGAGGGGATCTTTGTTCTCTCTGTATCTGGCTCCATCCATTGTCTAATCTTTTCTACCCATTCCATCCTCTCTGTTACTTCGTCGGTGTTTCTTCGTCTGTCGTTGTTTGATACCTCATCATCCCTGTCGTCTTCTGTGGCATCGTCTCTCAGTTCATCTTCGTGTAATTCATTGATGTGTGACATTTCCCTTTAAAGTTCTTCTCTTTCTGTTGGGGAGAGCCAGTTCTTTTTCTGCTCTGTTTGGGGGGTGTTATTCCTCTCATTCCAGATGTTGACCAACCTTCTTCTATATCCTCTCTCCGTCAGGTTGCTTCTGATGTAGCATCTCCATATTTCCTTATTTTCTTCTCTTGGCCATTTCTTCCTTTGGTTTGCTTCTGTAGCTCCAATCTCAGGCTGTTGGTTACTGTCGTTGTGGTGGTCAGTTGCTGGATGACGACCTCCAAGTACCTGACCGTCTTCCCCTTCAATTGGGTTGAAAACCTGGCTGCCAGACAAAGCTCCTCTGTTGCCAGAGGTTCCATTTACGTTGTTGTCGTTTATTCCTTCATTTCTTAACATCATTGCTGAGTTTTGCTATTTAACCCATAGCTGGACCCTACCCCATCAGGGATAGGTACTCATTCACAGATGAGTAGACTGAGGAAATTATGGTAAAGATCCTTTCCCAAGGAATCAACACCGAGGAGAGCGGTCACCCATCCAACGACTGACCAGCCCCAATGTTGCTTAACCAGTCCATTGACGACCTATTATTATTATTATTATTATTATTATTATTATTATTATTATTATTATTATTATTATTAACAGCAGGAGCATAAGATCGAATAAAGGAAATTGTATATATATACACTTTCTTTTTATATATACATATGTGTACTGTTAACAAAATAATGCTCCTAAGTTACGATAGGTCCCGCTATCATTTTCAGTGCCCTTTCTGTGTAGTTTTAGTTTGATGATCTGCATACAGATTTTGTGGCCCACGATCCCGTCCATGGTCCGCTGGATACCTCAATGGGATCATGTCTCATCCGAGAATTTTCAGTAATTCTCTTGCAGTCATTAAAATGTGATGTCGTGTTTGACCTTTTAATCATACCTTATAAATCTGACACATTTAAAACTAAACTGTTATTGATAATAACTAGACTTTTAAAACGTTTGACGTTATCGTGAATGGTGAAAATATAGTTGCCCCTTTGATTTTTTTTTTGTTTTTTTTGCCATTACGTTTGTAAACTAAATTAAGACTCTTCGAATTTCCAATGATGTACGTCTCAATGTATAGGTGATATATTATTTCTTTGTTGTATGTTTACTACTCTAAATGGTTCCTTTCTAGGAAAATCCAAATTTTTCTAGGTATCCCCTTCCCCCTCTCCTTCAACTCAAGTTCACACCGCCACAATTAATTACATAGACCACAACCTCGTCGTATGGTAGCTGTATTAGAGCTTTAGGCTCTTTGCTGCTTTCCTCTTTGTTTTAAAAAATATGGAAGATTTCTTTCGTTTTCTACGTAGATATGCAAGATTATGAAATCAATGTGTCCTGTTTAATTTCTCCGTCTGCGTCTTTTATATGGCTCAGGAATAAACTCATTAGTACACCTTCCGTCACGCTTTTCACTGTGATATGAAACACAGTGCATTCAAGCTGAGTGAGGACTTTTAATTGTATAATTTAGTTTAAAATCTCTTTTGTGTTTCGTTTAGGCCAAACGTAGATTTTTAAATACGTTCTTCTCGGGTCAGTAAAATAACAGCAACAACAAAAATAAATTGGAAAAAAGGTCGATTGATAAAGGGTTCATCACACCCTAATAATAGTAAGAAACATTCTGCAACAGTATATCTATAACATGAACCTCGCGCCACAACAAATCAAGGACTACCGGTAGTTTCATGTTGATTCTGTCTAACGTAGACGAAATTCAAACTAACAGGAGAAATTTTATTTAAAAATTTTACATCCCAGTAGATAACTGACCGAGTTATTTTTATAATATGAATTAAGACGGAGTTAAAAGAACTCAGTAATGGCCTTGGTGTTTTATGATGTTTTTGTGGCAGCCAGGTAAAAGTTCCCTCCATTTAGGCAGATGAAAAGAGTAAGTTTTGCAACAAACCTTCAAGGGAAAATGTTCTGGATGAAAAAGAGTTGGTTCAGGTTAAAAGGACTGGCTGCAAAAAAGATTCTTTGAAAACAACAAGCTTTACTCAATGGGCGGGAAAATGTACAGATGGATAGATAGATAGGATAGATAAATAGACAGATAGATAATAAAGGGTTACAGAGAAAGAAAACGAATTAATAGAACGGGAATTCAATGCCTGGATAAGTTTCACGTTAGCAGGATTGCTAATTGGAAGATCTATTTACTACTTTACAGTCTTTACAGAGGTAAATCTGATGATGCCTTTAAAATGAAAACTTCTTAATCAGCATTTACGAAAATTTTTGTCTAGTTTTTTTTCTTTTGTGATCTAAAAGAACCATAATTTTCTTTTCTGGACACAAATCATACAAAAAATAAAAACAATGAATTACAAAATAATATCAAGTTTCTTGTAAAATAAAAAGAGTTAATGATTAACATATTCTGCAAGGTATATAAAGGTGTAGTTAAAAACATAAGAATAGTAATATGCAAACTGAAACATTCGGTCTCTCAGAAAATTAGAATTTATTTTTGCGGATTTAATGGGTACGTTTCCCCTTTCACGCTAGAATCTAATCTTAGCCCTAGATACATAGAGAGAGAGAGAGAGAGAGAGAGAGAGAGAGAGAGAGAGAGAGAGAGAGAGAGAGAGAGAGAGAGAACATAATATTTTTGAAGGTTGTAAATTCAGTTCAAAGGATATTACATGAAAATCATTCCGCTCATTCATTAAGCAGAACATTGAATAAAGATTAGAATAATTTTTTTTTGCGTAAAAAAGGTTAATCATATAAAGATTAGCAAAGGTATTGTACCGAAATAAGATTTTCAAATTCTGTATAGATATCAGAAGGTTTTCATCTTCATCTTTTTACCAAGCTCTATGTATAGGTTTATAGTTACAGAAAATATTACTTTACAGATAAACTATTCGAAATCTGCTCAATCTATAGGAGTAATGTTAAAATTATAAATAAGGAAATGCGTCATCATAAAATTGAAACTGTATCTTGGAACATGTATACTAAAATCGATTCGTCATCCTTTTATGCAAAATGTTTCATTTAACACTTTTACATGGCGGCTGGAAACAAGCTTCGTTAATTAATTTCCATATTCTTGGTCCCACCAACCGTCCGTCGTGCTATCCAAACTACTATAATATGATGACTGTGGTGATGATGGGAAAAATTGACGGGGGCCGGATAAAAGTTTTGATAACAAATGTATATGAACAAGGAATGGGTATTGGGATAAACGTGTCTTTGCATAGCAACATTCACTTCAGGGTATGGCGTCCCTGACTACACGAGTTACAGTAGAAGAGACCATTTAGCCTTGGCAGACACTTTTTCTAGGAGAAGGAAACTCCGAAATCAAACCAGTGGGTAGAGGGAACTCTTTAACACTGGTAAGCAACCCTTTTAAAAGAATGTTTCTGAATCTAAACCATGTTCTCCAACCTTGGACTATGCCATAACCATTAAACCGTGGCCTTCCATGGGCTCAAGTTTGAGTTCCCTGGCATTAGTGTACAATCAGGAATTTTTCCTCTTTTCCGTTTACTTTTCCGTTTTATTTCCTTTTTTAATACAAACTGGCTGTTCCTCCGGCGTTTATTCCAGTGACGTATGGTGACGTTTATTTATATTCTCAACTGAATTATTGTGAATTATGTTAATAATATTGTTGTTGATGGTATTGTTGTTCATTGTTCTGTTGATTATGAATTTATTTATTAGTTTTGATTGAGATTTTATGTTGATAATTTAATTTTTTTTTCGGGAGACATTGAGCTGAGCTCTGAGCCTGTTACTAATTATAGCAAGAAATAGTTCAAAGTACTTGAGGTCTGATCCTACACAGACAGTGAACTCTCATTTTAATAAACAAATTAAATCCCTTCTAAAGGGCTTGGACCACTTAAGTAAACAGTTTATACCCCAATGCTCCTCCCTACCTTATTTATATGGTTTAGTCAAGACACACAAAATCAATAACCCTATCAGGCCAATCATTAATTCAGTACTGTCTTACGAATTATTTATCTAAATGGCTTGGTAATATTCTTACACCTTTAGTAGGAAATATTTCTATCACGAAAGTAAAAACCAAAGTTGACTCTATAAACAAACTGAATAGTTTAAATTTAAATTTTGATTTTAATATGGTTAGTTTTGATGTTTTTTTCATTTACAAAAGTGCCTGTAGATGATTTACTTTAATTTCTGGAGGAAGAAATAGAAAGTTATGATATGCATTTTTATTAATATCTTCAAATTTCTAAAGTATTTGAAATTGCTCAATATCCAGAAATATAGATTGCCATCAAACTTAAAATCTCAAAAGCTCGGTCCATCCTTGGCCGGTTTAACCGTTATGGTCCAATAGATCACATATGGGATGAGCGTGGTCCGCCTAAACTCAACCGAGGTAGCCCACATGGGATCTATACTTTTTCATTAGTCACTACGACACGTCAGTAACACTACAGCCCTTCAAACCCACATCAAAAGGTAAGCATATCACTAGGCTTCACTACCCCAAAGTCATTGTGTACTTACCATGATTACGAAGGTCGGGGGGGATCCTTGGAGGTTGCTGCGACACGTCTTGACTGTTTTCCAACTTGAGCACGACTGAGGTGTCTTTCGAAGGCCCTACAGTCTTTGTGAGAGGGGCAGGCGGCTTGTGATTGGCTGATTTGAAGAGCAGAGGAGTGTAGCTATGAGTAGCCAAAGCCTCAATTTCATACAAGCTTAAACTTGTTCACCACGACTACCCAAAAGTAGCTGTTTTAAAGATCCCGTTTGGGCTCTCTGGTCGTTATTAAGGAGAGATAAACATAAGTCTTTTTTATGAGTGGCTTCATGAATAAATGAAGAAATTAAGACACTGACGAATTCAAGGATACAGTGACTGGAGACAGTGGTTGGACAATGTGATGAAGAAACAGAAACTAAATGAGGTAAAAACAAGGATATAAGGGTGAAACTGAAACTGGGAGGAAACTTCACACCTTAAAGGTAATAGTTGACCAACAATATAGGAGGTAAGCTAGATTAGATGAAAATTGAAAGATGCAACTACGTGCAGGAGGATCACAGCAAAAAACCCTTTAATACCTTTCATGCACATAATGGACAATGGTGGTACTACACTCCTAAGCGGATTTTTCCTAGGTCTAAGAAGTTTATAATACAAATTCAAAGTGTATTCAAAACAACATAAAAGAAAGGTTATATCTATTATAAGGCTTTTCAAAGCCTTGTCTCCGAATGAAATGGTTACGTAAGCCCCTCTTCAAAAACCAAACAGCTCTCAGAAATATAAAAAATACACCATTTATTTCCTAAAAAAAACAAACATGATATAAAAAGAAAAAGAATTGAAGGAAAACCCAAGACATCAGGTTCACTTCTAGCAAATAAACCCCTAAACAACTTCTTAAGAGATCATCTCAAAATTAATGCCACCCACCAACTCCCAAATGAGATATATTACTTCATATTAGTTATCTCTTTATTACAATACATTCTCCTTATTAACTAACATTTGAAAAATCAGTCTTTCACAGCTTAAGTCATGAATGATTGTCAAGAATTCCCATCCTCAATGGCAACATTGAATTCATCTGAAGGGAAAGAAATTATATCATCTAGAATGTAGAAAATAATTCCGTACAGATGAGCATAAGAAAATGGAAACACAACATGGTAAAATAAAAGATTCCTGTATATATGGTGAAATATATGCACTGATTAAATAAAATGCAGGAGAACTCGTCTCCCAGTCTTCACTATCACCCACTATCACCAAGAATCAATGTCTTATCCCTCCCTAAAAAGTATCTCTCCTTTACTGGACCTTCGTGCTCCTTCTCCTGGCCACCTGTACCACAAGAAACGTCATTGGGTTTTTTTTCTGAATGAATGAATATATTCTGTCCTGTGTGTGCTATTATATCTGGTTAGCATGGGCCCCTCACGCCAGCATACACGCACGCACAAACACCATTTCTCTCGAATCTCATTTGCTTGCAGACCCTTTGCCATACGGACTGTGTGACCTGTCTACAGCCACCATGCACACGTAGCCATCTGCTGGGTCAACGTTGCACGAGACTGCACGCCACCTCCGACTTGAACAATTTAACATTTGTCAGTGGATCCAGTCCATTCACCTAAAATATGCGCTGATCGGCCTCTTGACACATTAGAGCTTTTCTAAAACATTTGAGCACATTGTCGAACAATCCAATCTCTTCTCAATTGAGTCCGTTGCCTCTGTATAATGTTGAAATAAAGTAGTGACTATTAAACACTTTTGTCGATCGGCTAACACGGCTCGGTCATCACCTGTATGTGGCTCCCTGGTACATAGTTGCTCATAACTTATTCTATCACGTGGGCCAAGGCGATTTCTGGCGCTGGTGCCTTCCTACCCAATCGGCAGCACAAGTTTAATGCCCACAGCTGAACACATCATGACCATCATCGCTTCCAACATGATGGTGATTGGTGGGAACGTGTAATGTTACGAGAGGAAAAATTTGTCCTCTTTATCTTCCTCTGATGGGGGAACCATTACTACCTCCTGTGTCGCCAGAGCTTGAATATTCCGTGGGTTCCAAGAAAGTGCTTCCTGCACCCGAATCACAGAAGTATTGTAGATCCGTCCGTTTAGCTCCAGAAACTATTCTAAGACGACTCTACACGAGCCATCAAAGATTTGTGATCCCTTGTAGCAGTAGCGATTTGGTAACCTCGTCGCTCATGACGAAGACCATACACCTGGCGCAGTAGATCGCAGAAGCTGTTTTTGTTGTCAGTATGTGGTAGATTTTTGGAGTTCTTTTAAGTGACAGTGTTTCATCATGAGCAAGTATATGTTCTTAAGAATAATAATCCTGCTTTCACACACGTATTTGTAATGAACTAATACATATCCTGCCTTATAGTTAATTACTGAGGAGTGAAATCCCTTATCTAAAACTTACACATGAAATCGAACAAAGACAAAACAATAATCTAATAAAAAGGCAACACGTACGTACTACTAATTCCGTGGCGTGGGAACACTTGCTGTAGCAAGGTTGGCTTTGTTTCCCTATAGATGAAATTCGCATGTTAAATATTTTTACGATGATTAGAGATGAAGTATCAACAGTGATAAAATATTCTCTCGCCTAAGCTTAAGATATGTCAACTAAAATTGTAATAAAAACGGTGCAGTAAATCAAGCAAAGATAAAACATAAATAAAAACAAAAAAATAAACGATACTGAGAGAGACAGAGAGAGAGAGAGAGAGAGAGAGAGAGAGAGAGAGAGAGAGAGAGAGAGAGAGAGAGAGAGTTTGTGGGGGTGGCAAAGATGTTTTGCGAATTTTGAAGGATTTTACTTTTGCATAAGTATGCTAACTTACCTTTGTATACCATTTTTATACTTATGTTAAAAAGTAAAAAATTCATCCCATTAATATATTATTTTATCTTCGCAAGTAAAACAATTTCCTGTTTATTTTGGTAGTAGGTTCAATCAGCTAATTCTGCGAACGTAAACATTAAAAATGGCAGAATTATCGTTTTTTTATAATATATATTTTTATGATAGTTTATAACAACATGGTATTAATGGGTTTTGAAAGTAAGATAACACTTTCATTACCATGACCTACATCTTAAATACAGCTGTAATAGTCTATATTTGACTTTTGCAAATGGATATTATGAGTGGAGTACCTGGGCTAGTCAAGGTCCACAGTTCACACATAGCCTATATAATTTTATGTCATGTATGGTAATAAGATAAAGTAAGAACAGATAAGGAATTTTCTAAATAAAATACATTAATGATCATAAAATCATAGTAGGTTGTGGGTAAACACAGGCAGGCTACCTACCTACCAAACAGTCATTTACTAGGGAAACAAAAGGAATGGATTGCATATTTGAAGTGTATTTTTGCACTATACTTTCTTCCAAATACGAGGAAAGAAGGTAGTTAATTGACTTTTGCATAAAGTTTTCAGTTTAAAGTATAGTGGTTCTTGTTTATAAGCATACTGAATGTTTGTAGTTATGAGGTACTGACAAGGTTAGGTGAGGAAGGATTCAGAGTTACCCTTGAACATCCTTAGATACTTGAAGTCGCCATTATTCGAATCTCCCCCATATCTGACGGACCCTTGACTCTATTAAGTAGGATAAGAGAAGGATTACTGTATGTAACAGCTAGTGGCTATACATACAAGATCTATGAATGTACATTGCCATACATTTAAAACCATTTTATTGATTTCCTTTTTTTATTCTGAATATTTACACACACACACACACACATCTATATATATATATATATATATATATATATATATAATATATATATAATATATATATAATATATATAGATAGTAGATAGATAGATAGATATATTATATATATATAATATATATATATATATATATATATCTATCTATCTATCATATATATTATTTTATTATCTATATATATATATATATATATATATATATATATATATATATATATATATATATAATATATATATGATTTTTAATGGGAGGGTCAAAATGACGCTCATGTAAATAATAGGAGAGAAATCCTAACTAGAAAATGAAACAACTTAGCTGTAAATCAATCATTAAAATTCTAGGTGAATTAAAATTCCCGTTATTACAAAAATATAGTCTTTATTTTCCAAAACAGCTAACATGAAAATGGGATAAAATGAGTTAAAGAACATCCCAAAATATCAATAAACACCATTACTCTTCCACAAAATCATATTATATAAGTTCCCCCATTATCTACTTCTGTCCGACTATTCATTAGTCTTTATCGATAACTGTTAACACAAGTGTAGAGAATCCATTTTTACTACCATTCCCCTCTAGAAGCTGAACTCAATGTCACTAATAAAATATATATCTTTTTTTCAGTATTTTCACTTTACCTTTTCCGATGGATCTTAGCACCTCCTAGGAATACCAAAGTCTCTTGTAACCACTGCGACAGTTTGTCGTCTAATTGCCCTCTTAATTACCATACTAGACTTTATATCTCATTCACTGGTTCAAATAGACGTATGGACACATGCACACTATTGAACATACGAATGCACACACACTACTCTATTCTTTGCAGTTCTATTTCCAATGTACACATTTTATCTAGCTCATGTATCTGATGGCCTGAAGTGGCATGAAGTAACCTTTACTTCTGATTTACCTCATATCTCTGGAATGTGCTGCCATCTCGTTCCCACGACTGGCTCATATCAGGATCTTGAGTAATTCACTGTTTTGCACCTGTCTCTAAACACCAAGCGATAAGGATATCAAACCC
>NC_087209.1:46158928-46161515 GCF_015104395.2 Macrobrachium nipponense | reverse complement strand
CCTCTTGCGGAGGGTTCCAAGTTTTTGCAAGAATTTTAATAATGTTGTTTTTAAATTTTCAAATACACTGAAAAACATACTAATAAGGAATTCTCCCAAAGTTTCTCAGGGCTGCATTTACGGGGTTCCTTGCATAAACTGCAAGTGTTTTTATCTCGGACAAACTGGGAAGGGACTGGACACCAGAATTAAACAACATATATACAGTGTGAGAACATGACAAATGTCGAATGCTTTGTTTTTTTACACATTAATAATTTTAATCACATGATTCATTGGGAGGGGGCAAAATTTGTTTTATATTGTAATATAATAACTCACAGAAATATTATTGGAATCTGCTTTTATCAAATATCACAGTGACTTAATGAATGTAAGCAAGGGTAAGCAAACTGGACCCATTTGATGTTAACGATATTTGTAGGGTTGTTTCTTTTTAATCACCTGTTGAACTGTTCTCTATCTGCTGTACTAGTTTTGACCGGACTTTGCATACTTGTTTTCAATTTTTCCAGTTTTTGTTTACTTTGTTAGATGTTCTCTGTGTTTTTAGCATTGTACCTCGAAAATGTGTTGAAATAACACGAAAGCGCTCGGTAAGCCTTCTTTTATTTTTCCTGTGGCCTTGGCTGTATATCTTGTCATGCGCTATTCAGTGACTTATAAGCATATATATATATATATATATATATATATATATATATATCTATATATATATATATATATATATATATATTACTCCCCCTATCAAAACTACATAAGTCGTAACTCTTACCTTTTATTAGCGGCCGGCCTCTCTCTGCAAGCAACATCAAACTAGGCTAATGAGTTTAAATACAAAAATATGCTATTTATTTCCCAAACTAGATGAATATAAAATAAAACAAAGCCATTAAAAAGGTCATATTTAAGAACTCAACGTTCACCCACAAAAGAACTGTAAATTGTTATTCTACTCTCCTGAATTAGTAATCACCCCAAACTCTCAAATTGTCAACCTCTACATTCCGATAGTCAAACTTAGAGAATCCTGTGTCTAGAATAATGGCATTGGACCCATCTGAAAAAAAGAGACATATCTATTATATTCCCCACCACACAATGCCAAATAAATGTATACACTTCACACTTCTCTCTTTTCAAAGGCAAATGTTTCTAAGTCATTTAAATATGTGCCATACCTTTTTTGATGGGTCTGTACCAGCACCTGATGTCCTCTGAACCGTCTCCCTCCTTATCTCAAAAGAATGTGTGCTTCCTCTTAACCCTCTCCGGTCCGGACGGGGTGAACATCTTGTTTACGTTCCAGTCTTGGTACTTTACCTGTCAGTGAACAGTTGAAGAGTTCGATGCATTGAAAGTTTCCACAATATGCTTTCTAATTTTACCCCTGTATTTTTTATCATGACTAAAGTGGTACCATTGGAAAGCTGAACATTTATTCTAGCTTATATTAAAACTTCTTAAAAATAAAATAACAACTACTACCGTTTTTGATGTGATAAAATAGGACCAAAAATAATTTTTGGCATTTCTTATTCTCTTCCTCTGATTTCAAAAGTCAAAAAATATGTTTTCTGGTTAATCGAATGTAATAAATTTTACGTAAGTAGATAGAATATTTCTTACTTACAGTGATGGTAAATATTTCAGTCAACATTAATTGTTATTTTATGAATGGCAAGACAATAAACAGAAGCATCCATCGAGCATTTCGTGGATGGTTAGTTTATAGCCGACGCTGGCAGCACTGATGGCTAGCTAAGTTCCTCATCGTCTTAGCTCCTCCTCCTGTCTTTGACGTTCAGCGTCGGCCTGTTGTTATAAACAGCAACCAAGGTCATAGTTAGATCGCTTCACGTGGTGCATTTCTGCTTTATTCTTGTGCTATTTTATCAGTTCTTGTAATGCTAGTTTCTTCTCGTGCTTATCTGACTTTTTCATATTTTCACACTTCTACATTCACTCTTTTGTTAAAAATTCGGCATAATGAAAAATAATCCTCTCCATGCGTTTCACCTTCCAGGGCATAGAAGCCTCACTGGCATTTCTCCCTCGGCTTTTGTCATAGTATGTTTATTAAGGAAGCAATAGTGATACGTAATAGTAAAATAGTAAAGAATTTATGGTGATTTCAACCTCCATAGCTGTATATTGTAGGCCTACAAATGAAAATGTAATTATAGCATGAGCTTTCGTGTATTTTCAAAAATACTTCAGTATACAAAATTAAATATTAAGCAAAAAACGAAGTCCAGATCAATTAAAATTAAAATGAACAATCAGTAGTTATAGGTGATTTAATTAAAAACTGATTTATTAACAAGAAATTACATTTTATAACCATCGATTCCATATCCTCAACGAACTCCGGTCCAGTAATAAAGTTATATCGTCGTTATGATCTTGTTCATTAGTTGGGGCTCTTTTAAAATCATACCAAATAAGCAAGATTTAGTGTTCTTTTTTCAACAATGAATTATTAATTAAAAGAAGACAGAATACTTAAATTTGTCACGGAAGATTCAATCTACGATGCAATGTCTTCATTTTATGTGAAAGTAAATATATATATATTATATATATA
>NC_087209.1:46138928-46148928 GCF_015104395.2 Macrobrachium nipponense | reverse complement strand
TGAAAATAGCAGCGTTGATGCTGGTTGCACAAGTTATTTGCTAGACGTTCGTTGAGGTCGACGTTAACAGATTTTTTTTAGATAAGGCCGCAAAAATAGTCTTTGTTATAGTGGTGATACTTTGAAAAAGCAGTTATTCCTATGGGTAATTTTCTGGAGAGACTGGTGGGATGGAGGGGTGAAGGGTTGCACAGGAGTTAGGAAATCATGTAGATGTTAGAAGAAAAGATTATAGTAGACTTCGTCAGGTGGTACCCTATTATTGAGAAGACGTGATTTGGACTGAGGTCATCAGATTTGTCTACTGAGAAACCTTCAAATACAATGGTGATGCACTGAGTGTGTTGGTTAAGTCTTCTTGATACAACGGTTGTAATTAATATAGTTTATTTACCGCAACTCTCTGTGGTGTTTGCTTTTTATTTATTATGATATTAATTATTTTTTCAATTGTGTCTTTTTATTTTTTGAGGGATTAAAGGGAAACTTTAGATTTTTGCTTTTAATAGCCATGCATAGTATTCTTCAGGGGAGCAGAATGTCTTAAGTTTTAATTATTATTATTATTATCATGAGGTATTCATTTAAAACTGTGTTTATACGGAATTAATCTATTGAGGGGAATATAAGATGCTGATGTGTTCAATTTTTTTGTGTGAGTCTGTGTTGCTGTGTGCAACGAGTGAGGAATGCAAGAGGTGTGAGGTCGGGTCAAGCTAACAGCTTAGGGTCTGAGGATACTAAAGGTTTGGGCGAGATAAGCATAAATTCTCAGGCAGCAACAAGACAAAGGGGAAGAAGAAGCCACTTCTCTCATACACTCTTTTTCGATCTGGTGGCGCGGTAACCTTGACCTTAAGAGTAGAAATGATGTTTTCTTTCCCGTAGAGTGCAGGTAATATTCAAATTGGGAATATTTACTCGTCGGGATTTATATATCTGTTGTTTGTTAGTGATTTGTGAAGGAATTCTGGGAGTATTGTTGATAATGTAATGATATTGAGATCGGGTTGAATCCTAAATACTGAGGGTTTCTTCAATTTAGACAAAATGGTGGAAGGAAAAAATAATGATCAGACTTTGTTTCATTAAGTCACTATAATTGCCTCTGGAGCTTGCCCTTTTCAGTGTATTGTGGTTGGCATCTTATCTCAGCCAGTGCAAATTTTTATTGAAGGATTTCATAATTTTTATGGCCAAGGGAATTAAAAATGAGGCAGAGGTGTTCAGAGAGGCAAAGGCCTTGTTGGATTTCAATAAAGGGGACTTAGCACACCGCTGTCATAGCTGTCAGTATACAAAATGCTGGTCATGGACCTAAGTGCAAATATTTCTGAGGACAGCCTATTAAACAAACGAACATTGGGATATGATCCGAATCCTGGGAGGCTTTCACAATATCAGGAAAGGTCAGAAGAACATAGTAGAGCAGAGTCCTCAGCTTGTTGATGCAGCAGGAGAATTGATACAGAAATTGAAAAATTCCTCGTGTAAATGGTAATAACTTGTACAGATTGATGCATGTTTCTTGGCTTGTACACATTTTTTAATGGGACTGGGCGAAGGAACTTAACAAAGGGATTTAAGTTTCCCTTCCCCACGATTGTGTGCCAAAGCAGAATATGACCAGGGACCTGTGGATCCAAGGCAACTGTTGCATTGTTTCAGTTGTAATAGGCAATGGCACACCAAGAAACAAAGCAGAGTAAAATACTGTCGAGTATGTAAAAGTCCAAACCATTTTTGGCTATCTTATCCGCCTCAGAAACGGAAGGATGCAAGACACACCTCAAAATTCTGGAAGTTCAAATACAAAGGCTCCCTAAGCTAAAGAGACCAAGAGATCAGCGAAAGTTTTGGAAACCCAATTAACAAAAAGGTTATAGACGTGTATATGCCATTTTCGTCTCGTCAGGAACGCCCCAGAGCCGAGGCTAAAAGTATACAAGGAATAGTAGGTGATATGGATATCCCAATTCCTATAGATACGGGAGCTTCTGTTAATTCGATGAACTATGGTCTATAATTATCAATTCACGTTCTCTCAATACTCTCTGAAACTCTCAGCAGAGACGGTGTGTGATGTGTAAGCCCATAGATTAAATAACTTGTGTTTTATAAGGGTACAGTTCGCACGGGGTGATCGAGTGTTAGCAGAACCATTTTTGTTCATAAAATGGGTTGTGTTCGACAACAGACTTGTTGGGTCATCCTGCATGTAGGGGAAACAGGATATCAGTCCATACAGGTGTTAGTGGCATAACGGTTGGGATACGGGGTGTTTTTTTTTATTTCGTATGTGGGTATACATGGAACTGAGGTAATTAAGGATACTGAGGTTAACATGGGTGATATTGGTGATAATGATGGTGATATTAGTGATATTGGAGATAATAATGGTGATATGGGTGATAATAATGATGGTATTGTTAATAATGGTGATAATGATAAGAGTGGTGATACTGATACTAACATGAGGGTTATGGTTGATAGTATGGGGGATACTTATATAAATATGGGTAATATTCTTGTGGACGTGGAACATGGAGAGAATACCTAGTCATAGGATGGAGCTGTGTAAAATGACTACGGGGATAATGTATGTAAAGGTATTTTATCAGAGGATGTTATTTTAAATCTGGGTACGATGACTATGGTGAAAGTCAAATTGAGGGAAGTGAAAATGCCCAAAGATATCTGTATAATTGAGGGTAGCGAAAAATTAAAAGGAGTTATCAGCACAGTGTCGGTAAACAGGGAGCAATTATACGTGTCACATGGATGGAATTATCGAATGGTAATGATACAGTTAGAAAATATCAGAAGAGTACTTATAGAGGGGAAAACTGACTTTTCAGAAGTAAAAATGCAAATGAGGAAGAAAATTTTAGGGATTACTCAGCCAATGTAGACTACAAAGAGCATATAGAGGTTTTAAACGAGGTTCTGGTTAAATTTGGGGATACAGTGGCTTTGAAAGGTGATAAGTTAGGACTGACTAAGGTGTTAGAACACAAGGTAAATCTGGAAGAAGGAGCCAAACCCATCTTTGTTCCTTCTCATCGAATAGAGAAAGAGGTTAGCAAATTGGAGTAAGAGGGAAGTATTAGGCCCAGTTTGTCCCAATACAACTTTCCCCTCTTGGCAGAGTCCTGAGAAAGATGGTTCAGTCTGTGTCTGTGCAAATTCCCATAGATTGAGCAAAAAGACATTTCCTGACTGTTATCTGGTTGCTTGCATACCACAACTTTTTATTGAGATTAGAGATCACACAATGTACTCTTCAATAGACATCATGCAGGGATTTTTGCAGGTTCCTCTTAGTGCAGACAGTCGGGAATTTACCGCTTTCTCATTACCTAAGGAACATTTCGAGTTTGTGTGGATGCCTTTTGTTTTATCAGGTAGCCCTATGACTTATAAGAGGATAGTGTAAACAGTTTTACATGGGTAAATAGGGAAGAATGTCTTTGTATATATGGATGATATATTGATTCCTGTTGGTACATGGTGCTCAGGGAAGTCCATAGGAGACTTACTAACTAGGTTGAAAATTAAATTAGACAAGTACGACTTCTTAAAGAAGCAGATTACTCATTTAGGTCATGTCTATCCAGAGAGGGAGTTGGAGTAAATAACGATAAGGTCAAGGCAATTGCAGAATTTCCTGTCCGTCAGGTCATTCTTGGGGATAGCGAGATTTTTCAGGTTTGTGAAAAGTTTTTTCTATCTTGGCAGCTCCTTTAAAAGGTGGTTGCGGAAGGATATTCAATTTTCTTGGTTAGAGCCGCAACAGGGAGCTTTTCAGAAAGTTGAGGATGCATTAATGAATTCCCTGGTCCTGTAGTTTCCAGATTACTGTGTACCTTTTACACTATTGACAGATGCCAGTCAGTATAGAGTAGGGGCCGGCCTTATGCAGAAATTTGAAGGTAAATTCCATCTAATAGGTTACTATTCCATGGAATTTAAGACAAAGTGCAGCAATGAAAGGTTAAGGAAGCATTCGCTGTAGTATCAATGTTTTTCATTTTGAGATGTTAATGGGGAATAAGGTAGAAGTTCTTAAAGGCCACATTTCATTGTTGAATTTTTTAATGAGTCATATCTGTCGCCTAAAAGAGCTCGATGATTTCTAACAATTACAGATTTTGATGCAAAGCTCAAATACATAGAGGACAGACATAGTGTGGTAGCAGATGCTCTTAGTAAAGGTTTCTACAATATGGAAGGGTTTCAATTATGTGTGGTTACTAGTGGTTCTATACATTGGGATATTAGTTTGATGGAGCAAAGGCACGATAAAGATGAAATTTTAGCGGATGCAAACGCATTCTTTAGAGGTGAATTAGTCAGTTAAGGTTATAAGCTGCCTCTTTCAGGTTTGGAATTAGAGGATAATCTGTTGGTTGGGAAAATTATTTATGAATTAAGGATTTGTGAAAGAAAAGAGGATACGACTCAGATTGTGATTCTGAAACTCCAATTTCCTGTGGTTTTAGATATGGTGCATTGCAAATTTGTTAGTCCTCATTTTGGAGTGGAAAGGACATACAATGAGAAACGTAATAAATATATTCAAAACAATATGTGGGGAGACGGACGATTTTGTGAAAAAGTGTACGGTGCACAACGCTTCCTAACCTGCAAAGGTTACCCAGTAGACCTTTTCAGAGAATACACATGGATATCGTGATGAGTTCCCGCGAATCGTAGTATGACTAAGGTACTTGTTGGTGGTAATATATAAACTAACGAGCGTACTGGAAATTTTCCCACTAAAGCATACAATGGATGAAGAAGCGGCTGAGGCATTCTTCAATGGATTTATATGTCGTTATGGGGTACCTGAGATTTTATTGACTGATAATGGTAGGGAATCTATGAATAAGACCTTAGAGTGTCTAGTTGATTATGGTTCTACAAAAGGTAACAATCCTTCTGTACAGACCAGAAGTAAATGGGTTTTGTGAACGAGCAAACAGAAAGGTGCTCGAGGCACTTAGAACCACAATTAGTGGCAATGATAGAAATTGGGAGAGGTATAGAGATACATTTCGGCATACAATTAATTCTATAGTCAAGGATTCTATTAAAATGTCTCCATGCAAAGCATTATTTGGTTGCCATGTGCGCATTTGATTTGTTGCCTCTACCCTCCTGGAGAGGATACGATTAAGTCATTAATCTATACTGCAAAAAAGAGGCACTCTTGTCTCATTCGTAATCTCGAGTCAAAGATACGATGAATGATGGAGAAAAGCAATGGGAAATCATTAGATGTTGAATGGGCCATTGGGGATAATGTGTTCTTGAAGGATAATGTCAGAAATGAAATCAATTATAAATTAGGTCCAAACGTTTCAAGAAAAGATTGGAGTTAGGTTTTTAGTCTTGGATGAAAAAACAGGTCTGTCTAGATTAACGCATATATCTAAAGTAAAGAAGACGGGAAAATTGCAAAGAGAAATTTTCGGCCTGATATACATTTTGTTCTCTATTTTTCGCATATGGGTGGTGAAATGTGGAGACATAGATCCGCAGAGTATCATGTTTTCTTTTATCTTATTTCCTTATTGCTGTATCATATTAAACATTACTTTTCTTTTACTATCTTTCTTGTTATGATAAATTACAACGATGCAGCGTAAACAGCTGGGGTAATTGTTGTAATGATGGGCTAATTTTGGTGAAACGTTGCGGGAAAATATGGTGGAGTTTGCTTGTATTCTTGTTGTAGAATTTCTACTTGAGGCAATAATGGTTGATATCTATGATAAGGAGTGCTATGGTGTTGCGAGCGGGATGAGTGGTAGATGTTGAAGTATTACTTACTTTATTGTGGTTTATGGCGGTTTGCAATTTTATGAGGTTATATTCAAAGGTGTTACTTTTATGATCTATGGATGGTAATTTATGATTGGCGGTTTTCTGAGATTATATGCCGTACGGGTGGTTTTCTTTGGTATTATATATTTTGACGGCATTAGAGCGGTTTCGTGTATTCAGCCTTGGGATAGGCGTTTTCTTTTGGTGGCTATGTAATGGAGGCGGATTTTCTCGTACTAGTGCTGGTTAGGGGATTAGGGAGGATTTCTGTGGTTAATGGTGACTTTAGGTGCTTATGAGGTTAGTTAGAAAGAGTACAGTGGGTGTTTATTGATTTTGGAATAAATAGGTCTTGTGGTACTGATGACGCTGAAAGATGCCTTTGATTAGACTATTGTTGATGTTTCCCTTTGGAGTTAAGATACTCATAGGGTTTTTCTTTTTTCTAGAATTTTAGATGATGACGTTCCCTTATGAAAGTTCCCTTATGGGTTGCAACTGACTTGTTTGTGAAGGTAATTTTTTGTATGGTACAAGCTACATTTTGTAATATTGTGAAAAAAATAAGAATTTTTATGAGGGAATCTGTATCCTGGATTAAATTATGTGAATGGCTTTTTACATAGGTGTTTAAGTGTGTGAGGCGGTAACGGGGTGGGGGGGGGGGGGGGGAGGTGGTGGGTGGTTGGGTGTGCTTGTATGAGTGTTATAGAATTTTTTTTTTATTTTCTGAAATAAATACATAGCATATGAAAAGGGGGGTTGGGCGAACATCATATTTGCTTGAGATCAGTTGTATAGATATTACGTTTTGAAGGTATACGTGTCAAACAAGAGTTCAGTATTTTGTGTGAGGAATTTAAATTCTTAGTAAATGAATGAGGCAGGGTGTGTTAGTTCAAGACAGAGGCATGTGTGAAAGTAGGATTTTCCTTCTAAAGTCCACAGACATGCCAGAGTGTAAGTAGAACTTGCTCATGACGACACACTGACACATGATGACTTAAAATAATTCCAAAGGGGGACAGCGGAAACAACTTAATGATCTACTGCTCCAGACGTATAATCTTCACCAAGGGCGATAAGGTTACAGACTCACTATTACTACAAAAGATCGCAAATCTTCGATGGCTCATGTGGAGCCGTCATGTGGAGCCGTCTTAGAGTGGTTTCTGTGGCTAAACAGGAGGATCTACAATACTTCTATAACGGTTGATGCAGGAAGCGCTTGCATGGGAATCGCTGAGTATTCAAGTTCCAGCAACACAGAAGGTTGTTAGGTTTCCTCCACTAGAGGACGACGACGTAGAGGACGAAATTGTCTCCCCAGAACGCTACACATTCCCAGAAGTGGCCATCATGTTGGTGATAATGGTCGTCATAATGTGCATAGCCGTTAATCTTAGATGCAACTGACGGTGTAAGAGGAACCCAGCGTCGGAAATTGCCTTGACTCAATTGGCAGAATGAATTATGGTAGCAAATGAATGGGTGGCCTAGCAATATAACCTGCCCTACTAAAGATGATTAGGACTTTGAGTGTAGAGTACAACGAACTCTATCGAGATGCGATTGGAATGTTCTACAAGCAGCCGTGTGTTGTAGAAGAAGCTTCAAGATGTCAACCTGTGGATCAGTGAATATTTTGGGGGAATGATCGGAGATGCTGACGAAGTACAGCAGGTGGACTATGTGACAAATGTCACCTGATTGTGATGTCACGAAGGTGTGCAAAGAACCTTATAGAAGGCTTTAGCATCTTCATATACACGAGTACAAGTACCGTGAGAAAACTAGTGTTCGTGCGTTTGTACGCCCATCAGGGAAATTAAGAAATGTAATATTTCCCGAGAGTAAGTCGGGCATTAGACGGCGGACTCTTTTAGTGATTACCAGTGAGGAAAACCAGAGGGGGCCGGGCACCAGATCTATATATAAGGTAAAAAAAACTATTTTGTGTTGGAAGACAACAGCAGGTGCCATTAGAGAAGCGATAGTGCCGTAAAAAACATTGAGTTTCTAATCATTTTTTCTCCCATGTATACAGAGACGGTTTTTTTTATCCATTTCATCCATTTTTTATTTTGATAATCTGCAGATTATGATTTCCTTTTCATCAGGTGGATTCAATGTCGCCAACATGGGAATTATGACTTTTATTGACTGTCATGCTCTCATTTCTGAGTTTGGAGAAAATAGTGTCTTAATGTGGGAGTTGATGTGGTAATTATTTAAGATGACTTTCCTTTGCAAGGAGTGATTACAGTTCACGTTTGGGTTTTCAGTTCATTATGTTATCATGGTAATTTTTTTGGGAAATAAAGCTTCTATTTTTGATGTCTTGGAGTTTGGTCTAGTAGCAGAGATTCGGGTTGCAGAATTTTTCTTTGGTAGATGCTAAACATTCATTGATATCGACGTTACCATGTGTTTTTTAGAAAGTGATAAAAAATAGGCCATATTTTATATATTTCTAAACTAGGGAATAGTTCGAATCACAATAGTTATGAAGAACTTGTTAATTAAAGTTCTCATTAGGTTAAGTTATCCCCAAAGTATAAAAAAGTTATCATTAAAGACTATTCGCTCCTTAATATTTTCCCTGACACACACACCGCATACATGCATACACACACACGCACTCACATGCATATATATAATATATATATATATATATATATATATATATATATATATATATATATATATATATATATATATATATATATATATATATATATATATATATATATAATATATATATATATATATATATATATATATGATATATATATATATATATATAGTATATATATATATATATATATATATATATATATATATATAATATATATATATATATGTAGGATATGATATATATATATAATATATATATATATATATATATATATATATATATATATATATATATATATATATATATATATATATATATATAGATAGATAGATACCAGGTGTTTCAAAATTAGAGGCCCCCTCCACAGAACAAATGAAAAGTTATGAAGTTTTCTGCTATAGCCTATCTCCAAGTACGCTATCTTGTTTCTGTTAAGGTATTTTTCATTTTACATTTCTTGTATTTTCAGATTGAGTGACGAAGTTAGATACAGCTATGGCTAATAACTCGGCGCATCCTTCATTTCACATTCCTGGATAGCTAAATACATAAAAAGCGATAAATCCTTTGTTAAAAGAAATTAGAACAAAAATCCATATGACTGTCATCGCGAAAAGAGGGTGAATCTTGGAAGGCCTGAAGTACCTTTTCAGGAGTCAAAAGACATCACTGCTGTGGCAGTAGGTAGACCAAGAAAGTCTCTACGTAAATTGGCGCTTGAACTAGAAATAAAAAGGGGATAGAAGAGAAGTTATAGTGCTGTATATCATGAGTAGAAAAAATCTGTCATCAAGCCATTTCATGTTATCAGCAAGCCCAACATCATTCAGCAACAGAGAGAAGACTGTGCATGGTTTTGTGGTTCATTTCTTAAAGATTGGGATGAAGCTGACTTTCTCCATTTTGCTGCATCAGATGAATTATTCATTTATACAGTCAGGAAGGCCAATCATAAAAATGACATCATTTGGGACGTAAAGTTGGATATCAGCTATGACATGCACTATCGCCAAGTTGTGAAATTTCCTGAACGTTTGGGAATTTTTCTCTGTTTCATCTCCAAACGGTTAATATGGATCATCAAAGAAAGAGGACAAAGATCCTGAAAATGTGTTATCTGTTCAATAAGTCACATTTTTGCATAAGGCACCATGTTTCAAGTATTTTAAAGGATCATGTTGAAGCGTGCCCAGTGAACTATGATGGTATACCAAGCCTCGACGACCTGTGAAGAGAGGTGACAGTACTGCTCAGGGAAATGGAGTTTGAGTCTCAGCTTTTTTGCGGTTTGCCGAAAGCACACCCCTAAAGAATGCAGGCTGTGGTACAGGCAGATGGAGGCCGCACAAAATACCAAATGCTTTGAGAAAAACTTAAATAAAAACCTGTTCTGAATTGATTTTGTTTTTGTCCATATCAATTTTAGTTTATGCTATAGAGGGGGGCTCTAATTTCAAAACACTCTATATATATATATATATATATATATATATATATATATATATATACACATTTATGGGTTTGATATCCTTA
>NC_087209.1:46122761-46138428 GCF_015104395.2 Macrobrachium nipponense | reverse complement strand
TATGATATATAATTATATATATATATAGTATATATATATATATATATAAATATATATATATATACATATCTATATATATATATATATATATATATTTATATATATATATATATAGATTATATATATAGATATAGTATATATATATATTATATATATATATATATATAATATATATTATAGTAGATATATATTATATATATATATATATATATATAGTATATATATTATATCATATCTATATATATAACTATATTATATCTATATACATATATATATAGATCTATTATATATCTAATATATATCATATATATATATATATATATATATATATATATATCTATATATATATATATCTATATCTATATCTATATCTATATCTACTATCTATCATCTATATCTATATCTAAATATATATATATATATATATATATATATATATATATATATATATATATATATATATATATATATATACACACACACACACATACTATATATATATATATATATATATATATTATATATATATATATATATATGTATATGTATATATATCGAGCTACAATGTCCTTTAATATCTAATTCGCTCTACCTCGGAATTAATATATTTTCATATATGCTTAACCAACCGAAGGGGAATTTTTTCTCGATAATAGATTTGCCTGGACCAGGGCGCGAACCTATGGATCCTTTCAAACCCAGGGTTTGAAAGGATCCATAGGTTCGCGCCCTGGTCCAGGCAAATCTATTATCGAGAAAAAATTCCCCTTCGGTTAAGCATATATGAAAATATATTAATTCCGAGGTAGAGCGAATTAGATATTAAAGGACATTGTAGCTCGATATATGTATATGAATCACGGAATGTGATATGACTTATATATATATATATATATATATATATATATATATATATATATATATATATATATATATATATATATATATATATATATATACACACACACATATATATATATATATATATATATATATATATATATATATACATACACATATATATCTCTATATATATATATATATATATATATATATATATATATATATATATATATATATATATCAATAGAAGGATCCACAGTGATATTCTTATTTATTTAGATATAATATATTTATGGAAATATATACAAAGCTTAAAGCTTTCGTCCATCCTCCTGTGGACTTGACCACTAAGCAAATGAGACATGGTACTGGTTAAGAATTCCAAATAAACATATACAAAAAGACAAAAAATTAACAAGGCTAAAAAATGCGAACAAGTCATTGGGTCGTATTCCTTTCCATAATTCGCTGTGATCTTCGAGGCGGGACAAAGTGCCGGTCTTCTTCCTGAATGACATCTTGAGGGTCGTTAGCCAAAAAGGTAGTTTGTAGATTAGACTCTACCACCATGTAACAATATACCAGGAGGCCCTAGTGAAAAAGATGTCGATAAACACTACTAGAAGAGCAAGGTTACTAATTGCACTTTTATCTTATTATTTGGGTTATTCCTCTCTCTCTCTCTCTCTCTCTCTCTCTCTCTCTCTCTCTCTCTCTCTCTCTCTCTCTCTCAACTTATACCTTTTGCAAACGCGAAAATACCCATCGTAATATTGCTGGTTGTATTGGTGAAATTGCGAGCGCACAAATGTCCTGGATTAGCTCAGGAGCATGTGACTGTGACGTCATTGAGTTAAATAGGACATGTACATGGGAAATGGATACGGACAGGATAGACTAGTGTGCATTCATTCATGTGTTCAGTAGCGTGCGTGTATCCATACATCCTTTGGTCAGCGCACGTACGTACGTTTGTAAGACAAAATAGATGGGATAAAAAACCCCTATAATGGCGAGTGAAGAGGACATTATACAATTTTCATTGAGTGTGGAAACTCGCCCTAGAGAAAGGCGCTTGGAGATCTGTTGTTAGGTAAAATGAAAAGGACTTTGGAAAAATTATGTCTCCATCAAAAATGAATTCTCTAGACTTGTGTTCACAGTTATTGATAAGGACTGATGAATAGTCGGACAGAATTAGATAAAGGGGGGTACTTATCTAATAAGATTTCGTGGAAGAGTAATGGTAGTTGATTGTTTTTGGGATGTTCTTTAACTCATTTTACTCCATTTTCATGTTAGCTATTTTGGGAAATAAAGATTATATTTTTGTAGTAGCGGGAGTTTGAATTCACCTAGAGTTTTAATAATTGATTTTCAGCTAGCTACAGAAATGACACTCAAAGGGACCATCAAAGGTAGGTTATGCTTTCCAGTTAGGAATTCTCTCCTATTATTTAGACAGAGGTTATTTTGACCCTCGCAACATATAAAAATCTTAATCTTCTCAGTGTATGAGGTCAGGCACTATAGGAATGGAATGTAATTAAACAAGGGTGTATGTTTCCTCATTGTAGGTCTACTGCTTTTATTTTCTTGGGTAGCCTTTTCATTTGTTTTCATCTGCTTATAATTCTTTCAAAAGTTTAGTATTAAATCCAATAAATAATATATAAGAATCCTAAATACGCGTTTCCTGCACCTGTTACTAATAATGCTACTTCTGTTTCTACAACTCCTACTATTATTATCATTGTCTATATATTAAATGTACGTGTTGATGCCCATCAGCTGCCCATGAAAGCTGCTACCCAAATTAGTATTCATAAATGAAAATACCTGAAAAAAAAGGGGCCGAGAGGAAAATTTCTATACTTAATAGTATCGCCATATTTAAATCTTTATGCAAGTCTGATATTAACCTATGAATAGAGACTGAAGTATAAGGCGTTTAAAGAGAAGGATAATAACGATTAGGAGTTATTGAGAAAACTCTGGCCAATGAAGAGCTTGGGGTAGAAAGGATGTTGAAAAGATGAAAGTAATATTTACGTGTTTTTCCTTTGGCAGGGAAATAGAATATCATTTAGATGAATAGTATAATAAATATGTTTTGTTTTGGGAATAAATTACAAATAAAGTTGTAGCTGCAATGCATTTTTGTTTACGATACTAATATGAACATATTCGTAAACCATACACAACAATATACGTCTAACTTCCTAATGCTAATAGTAAACCGGTTCCGGTATACATGTTAGATTTGTATCCTTGCAATGAAGTGCTAAAGTAAGTCCTTTTTATTAGGAATTTTCTTTCCTTTAACTTATTCTTTCGGCAATGGATAAAGCATGTAAATGAGCGCAGTAGCTTTGATGAAAAAACTATGTATATTGATATCAGTATGAATTTTATCGACTATTGCTTGCAGCGCACGACCTCCTCCCCCTACCCATCCCCTGGATAAATGAAACGGAGTTTGTCATTCGTTCACGATAATAACTTCCATTTACACAGGAAATACCATATGCAATATTTTTTGTCCGGTTTTACTGCAAAACTACATTCCTTTAGGTATCATTAATAAGATTATGGGCAGATAAAGTCAGAGTATGCATAGCGAGCTTATTATAATTTATAATCATTAAATTAAACTCCATTAAAATCAACGCTAATTTTAATTCGTGATAAAATATGTGTTCGAAAAAATGTTATTTTATACATGATAAAGTTTTACGTGAAAAAGATAAACTTTTTTAGCAATGTCATATTTAAAACTATATAAAAATATTAAATAATATAAGCATATTAAGAAATGAAAAGAAGGATTTCTGGTGAGTTACATGTATTAAATTCAAAATGTAATAAGGGTTAGAACCATATAATTGAGAACATAGACAAATAGATAAATAGATAATTTTCATGTTAACGTAATAAGCTCACTTTATATATCCACAGTTAGATTATACTGCCTGCACTAGTAATCTCAATGCTATAACGTTAGTCTGTGAACATCAGTTTTTCAAATACATAATCATTCAATGCATATACTTGCTTTAAACACACACACACATACACTAACTCAGAAAATATTCTTGGAATCACTGCACTGATGTGAAAAATCCTCCTTATATGCTTTTCAGTTACCAAGCGTTTCTCCTCTTGAAATAGGAAATCTCCCCTCTCTGATATATATTTGACCAACGCAGTACTATCATTTCATTTACGTTTACCATCTATTTTGTCATTCATAGCAGAATAGTGTCTTATCTGACTACTGGGGAAGAATAAAAGATATCTTTCTGATTCCACACACGCAAAGAGAGAGAGAGAGAGAGAGAGAGAGAGAGAGAGAGAGAGAGAGAGAGAGAGAGAGAGAGAGAGAGAGAGAAGAATTTGTGTTCGGGAATGAGATAGACATTGGCTTACACAGTTATCAAATTATCTAACAACATACACCATCAAAAAGTATTTTAATCAGTAAAATTATTCTATTTCGCCATTACACTGTTAACAAAATAGTTATTAGCAATAAGTTTTTCAATTTAAGTCTAAGTACCGTCTTAAGGTTTATCACAAAAATGCCCAAATTTGCTTTATTCACAATCAATATCGAAAGCAAATTTCTTAAATGTGGCCCGTTGAAGAATAGGCATCCTTACTCAAATGTTAATTCTTTGGAAAGTAACTATCTTCAGACAACATTTAAACCCACTTTTTAACAAGATACATCACCGGAACGCCATGCAGAGTCGCCATAGCTAATTCCGTAGGGTAAAAACAAAGAAGAAATGAACGAATTATTAGAAAATTCGCATTTGAACAAATAAAAATAAAGTAAATCCCATATATCCTCTATGTCAGGTTTAACCAGCAGCTACTACACATGTGTGGATGGGGAAGTCGTTCTCAGCTGCTTTACTACAGAAAGCAGATCTCTACTTATAGATTACCGATATAGTGGATTTGCAGCGTTGAATTTATCGAGGTAATTAACACTTATATTAATATAATTATCATAAATTATTACTAAAATTCACGTAAATTCTGTAAAAAAAAAAAACTATATTACAAGAGATTTATTGTTGTAGGTTAACCATATGTCTAACATTGCCTGTTAGAAAATCTGGAGCGACCATGCGAAAAATTACTATTAACTTATACCGCACTTGAAGGAAAATCTGGCGGAATTAGTAAAATAAAAAATTCTAATCAGTTCTTGTGTGTCTGTCACGGTGGTGTGGGTTTCATTTTAAGTTATAACCTTCCAGGAGTCACATATGTGGTGTGTGCCAAATTTTTTAAGGGTCTGTCAAGCGGTTTAGATTTATATAGCGGACTGGCATAAAAAGATTCACCATTTTCATTGAGCCTGAATGTAAGATTATAAAGTTAGCCTTCCCAAATTCGTAAAGATAATTTTCCATTCAGACCTATTTCTCATGTGTCAGAACTTTCAATTATAAAATTTCTAAGTGGTTAGCCAGGCTCCTCCCCCTTTCTTAAAAACATTTTTTCTCAGACACATTAAACATTCTGAAGATTTCTGTAACAAATTCAAAGAAGCGCACATACCGTTACACAACATGAAACGTTTAAGCTTTGATGTAGATTTCCCCAATCACAAAAGTACCAGTACAGGACGTTCTACAGTTTTTGCGAGAAAAATTACCTCTTATCCGGATATAATTTCTTCCATGTTAACTGAAGGGGAATTTTTTTAGTTAATAATAATTTTGTCCTATAGTGTTCGAACTAGCACATAGATGAGAACTCAGGACTTTAGTGACGTCTTTACCGACTCAGTCAACATGTGATGTATAAATTGATACCGATTCCGACCTTACAAATCACTGTCGAACTCAGATATTTGTAATTAGAATCGATATCCACCCATCTCTGCTATATTTACCAAGTCACTTGTTAGTTGAGGTGAAACATGTTCCACTTACAAACCAGACAAGAGTACATGCAAGCGAAATCAGTCTTCTATGTCGAGATTACATTCATTATCAAACCTTGTTAAAAATATGTCTGTTCATTCATCTCCTGACATTAAATATACTGATAAACATCAAGTCAAAGACGTACCTAATAATAAGAGTAATACGTGGCTGATAGTAGAAACATATACAAGAGACTCTGCCTTAAAAAGTACTGAAACCCACACAAATACAATTCTTACATCTATCCAAGAGGCCTCTTCTTCGATCGTGTCTTCTGCATGCTCAGTTCATGCAACATCATCTGAGCCCTCACCTATCTTGAAATATTCTAATTGTTCCACTAAACTAAATACATCTACAGCATGTGTATGATCATCCACACCTGTGGCAGGAGTAACGTCAGGTTCGGGAATGATGAATTCATACCAACCAGGACTAAATCGAACTGCATTACCGTTTGTTGGTCAGACAGCACCTAACACTACTTCAAACCGCGGCTTACCATCGCGTATTGGTTCGAGAACTTTAGTTGCAGATGACTTAGGAAGAGCAGTTATGGCATTGAAGAATACTGTCTCAACTCAACAGGAGCAAAATCGACATGCCTTGTTACCAGACTTTAAATTACAAAGGTTTAATGGAGACATCACTTTTTTCAAATCATTAAAGAATTCTTATGAGTACAACCTCACAAAAAATACTGATGATATGGCAAGGCGCTTGCCACCTCTTTACTCTGCACTAGAAGGTATGCCAAAGAAGTTAATAATGGATGTTTGCATCTTCCAGCTAATGAAGGCATGTTACTGCCAGGAAACTTCTCAATGAAAGGTACGATAATTCTTATGAACTGACGGAGTAGCACATGAGAATTTTTGTGAATTGGAAGCCCATGAAGGAAGTGGATGTAGCAACTTTAGAAGAATATGGCGCATACTTGTTTAATGTTCGGTGTGCATTAGGTGCTGACATAAAAAAACTGGAACTGTGTGACAATATGTCAAGGATTGTGAACAAGTTACCATTCAAACTTCAGTGTAAATGGGCTTGTATTAGTTTCAAATACCATAACTGGCCCGGACCCTTCCAAGACATGGTTAAATTTGTTAACAATCATGCCAGTATTGCTCGACAGATGAAATACATTGAATAAATAAATGGTAAAGGGAGCAATACTGTTTCCAAAGGACCTAGAGAAAGCCCTAAATTGATTAACTCTATACAAGTTAAACAGGACTAACGATGTCATTTTTGTAATAAACCAGGTCACGCTGCTCATCTTTGTTACAAATTCAACATGAAGTCACAGAGAGAGAGGAATGCAGTGACAATGATGAAGTTATGTTTCAGCTGTTTGAAAAGCACTCTAATTGCACTAATAAGGTGAAATGTGATGAATGCGATGCAGAGAGCTATCATAGAATTATACATCTTTCTATCTTCTCACAAGACAATCGTAGTGATAACAAGAAACTGATATCCAGAAACTGGAAAGTTAGTGGTCATCATCAGTCTGTTGGGCATAAAACCTAATCTCCAGGTCAGAAGGGTCAATCTTATCTTCTTTTAATATCAAAGCTCGGCTTATGGGATATTTTGAGGGCATTTTCAATCCAAACAGAGAAATAGGCGTCTTCTTTGAGTTGATCAAATTATTTGTTAGTGATATTTATTTCACGATGTTTGAGGGACAAGTATGCAAACAGATATGTGGTGTAGCTATGGGGTTCTCATTACCACCAACACTCGCTAACATCTATGTGGATTATGTTGGGACCAATCTTCTTCCTAATATTAATGTCCATAACTTAAAACTGAAAGGTTAGTGGAGATGTGAATAGTATTTTTGCCATTCTGCAAGGTGGTGAAACTTGAAAAGAAACTTTTCCAGATGAATTCAATAAGTTTGATAACATTCAATTCACTTTAGAGAAAAGTAACAATAATAAACTGCCCTTTTCAGACATATAGATAGAAAGGAAAGAAACGGAATATGAATTCAGCACATATAGAAAGCCAACATGCACAACTATATGCATGTCTTCTCTTTTCACAGTCATGATATAAATATAGTTGTTCTAGCAGGTTTGCTTATTAAGGCAATGAGAATGTGTGACTCTTGAAAGCTAGGTAAAAAAATAAATTCTTCTTCTTCTTTCTCTACAAGCATGCCCTCATATCTCTCTTCACACAGTCAATCCATTGCAATTTTGGTCTGTCTAACCTTCTCCCACCTAGTAGCCCCATATCCATCATCTTCCTTATCAGGTGGCCTTCCTCTTGTCTCTTTGTATGTCCATACCATCTCAGTCTACTTTCCCTCAACTTGTTTGAAGCTGGTGCTATTTTGAGAGTTCCTCTAACATGTTCATTCCTAACTTTATCCTTTCTAGTAAGTCCAAATTGCCATCTCAACATCCCCATCCTCATTAACTTTAATATTTAGTTCTTCATCATCAGTTGCACACAAAAATCCATCATCTGCATACAGTATTGTCCAGGTGATTTCACATCTCAGATCTTCTGTGAGTAGATCCAGCAACAGACTGAATAAGAATGGGCTTAAGGCTGACCCTTGGTGAAGGTGTACCTGTACATTGAATCCCACACAGTCGTCTGCTTCACATCGAACCGTTGTTGAACAATTTTGATACATATCCCTAACTAGATTAACATATACTTCAGGTATTCCTCGTGCACTTAGACGTCTCCAAATTTCTTCTCTTTGTACACGGTCATATGCTTTTTCCAGATCAATAAATATATAGGAGTTCTTTCTTCCTTCTCTATATTTCTGTGAGTTGTTGAACAGAAAATATTGCTTCTATTGTGGTCTTGCCTGGAATGAAACCTGTTGGAGGGCTGAGTTATACACCAACCCTCGCAATCTTCCATTTATGATTCTCTCCCAGATTTTGAAGGTATGAGGTAGTAATTTTATCCCTCTATAATTTGAACACTCCATTACATCTCCCTTTCCTTTGTATATGGGGATCAGCATACTCATCCTCCAGGTATCTGGCATCCTTTCACCTTTCATCAATAAAAGCTTTGATGCATTAGCATGCCCGGAATGGTTCAGAAAAAGGGCACTCAACAAAGCTAGGAAGTTTTTTTACAGAGGAAATGTAGAGAGTACATGGAAGAAATAAAACCGGAAAATAGTTGCCCTCACTTGCCTAAAAGGAAACAAATTACTTGAAAAATTAAGGTAAATCTTTATATGTGTATACCTTTGTTAATACTGCAAAAAATAAAGTATGTAAAAATAAATTGGAAGGAAAAGACAGTAATTGAAGAAATTGTCGAGACAAATATGTGGGGGAAAAAGGTAGTGGAATAAGGACTAGAATCCAAGAATACAGAAGGGCAGTACAGCTTAACTCACAGGGAAATGCTATAGCAAGGCATTATTGGGAAAAGAACCATATGATGGATTTTAAAAACAGTAGGCTTATACACAAAAGCAATAATATCAGTCATTGAAGGGTAGTGGAAGGAACACTCGTCAGAGATTAAAGTGACCGATGGAAACAAAGGTTTCACCTCAGAAGATCCCATAAGCCAAGCTTTGATATTAAGAGAAGCTAAGATTGACCCTTCTGACCTGGAGATTAGGTTTTCTGCCCAACAGGCTGATGGTGACCACTTACTTACCACAAAGGTTAATCCCAATGACCATCAGCTCAGGATATCAGAACAACAAGAGGGGATTAACAACTCTCAAGAGAATGGAAACCAGGACAGCAATCACATAAATGACTGCTCAACAAGAAGTTCCAGAAGACTGCTGGGCCTTAACCCTGGCTGACAACGTACACATCTCTTGAGAAAGGGCCAGAGATAGGGACTGAAAGTATTCGAGTGTTGAGTAAAATAATATGTAAATACTGGTAAGTAAACAATTTACACTCAGTAATTTTGTGGGTTTCTTTTTCCAATATTTACATTATTAACCTTCGATAGAGATATTCTTTCCAATTCCTTCTCATAAGTTTAATTTCACTAAACATCTCAGGTGCCTTTTGCAATTTTGTCTGTTACTCTTTTTACTGTGACAACATTCATTCCTTGGTAAGTTATACTTACTACTAGAGGTTCCTCTGTATATTATTGTTGTTATTATCACTGCAGTTTCCTTTCAAGTAAATCCTCAGATATCTGTGTAATAACCCTCTAATAAAAATATTTATTGCTGGATATACTAATTCTCCACAAGTATCACTACTTGTATTCCAGAAATCCGCCCAAATAATCTTCAGCAATATTTCTGATGTCAGGCATGAACATATTTGAAAAATCTTCCAACATAGGACTTAATTTTGGATAAGCTGCAGATTATCCATTGGCCAATTATTCCCTCCAGAGAGCACGATTTTTCTTCAAGGAGACTATTTTTTTCGTCAATGTCAACCATGGCGTGATTTTAACCCAAAATGTCTGAATTCTGCTCATTTAGATGCAAGGAGATATTAATTAAATAAGCAAGCTTTGCGAGCCAAGTAACATCCTCAAAGCAGTCTGCCAGTGAATTATTAATTTTGCAAAACCCTCTGGTGACCTTAAACCTGGATATGTAAAGCTATATTGGTACCCGGTTAAAGGTGTGCGAGTCAAGCTCGACTCAATCGTCTAGAAAAATTTGCCAAAAATCACTAACTTCATTTTTGCCGTACATTTTAGTTTCTAGAATCAATTTCAACATTCACAAAACTACTGAAAAGATAGATAATACCCATCTATCAAATTAAATATTTATTACAATATTTTTTTAAAATAAGTATATACAAAAATAATTTATGAAAATATTAAAAAAAAAAATACAAAATAATCTATACACACACAAAAATTGAGCGAATCCTTCCTAAAACTACAATTTACAATATGTGACCGCCAGAAAAGGTGTCAGACCTACAGAGGTTAAAAAAGAAAAGAAAAAACGAGAGTCAAAATTTCACAATTTCTTTTTGCATCTAAATGAAATAGGAAGTGGGTAATTTTTTTGTAAAGAATAATGTCATTGTTACAACCTCCCAAGTTGCCACACAGGTTCTATTAGGTCTTTAAATTCACTTGGATTGCAGTTAGTAAATGTACCTCAGAATTAAGGAAAACAAACAGAAACTCAAGAAAACTTAACAATATATATTGCAAACTAGGAAATTACTTAAATCAACCTTGTAAGGTTAAAAACACTTAATTTCTCAGATAAATAAAAAAGAGAACAAATACCTGGTTCTCGGGATCTCACAAGTAACCCTCCCTAAACGTCTAATCCACCCTAAGCCCTAAACAAGAGAGAAAACTTACTGTTAATGTATAACAACAAAGTGGATCCAAATAAGGCTTATGCACCAAACAACTATTAAATATCCTAATAATAATAATAAGGTAGAAAGAAGTAGGAGATGACAAGGAAAACCTTAAATATTCCTACCTATAACACAAAGCTAAGTAATGTGGAACTCAGTCCACTAAATACCAACCCAGAATCAAAAGTGACAACATATACATGTAATCGTACACACACACACACATATATATATATATATATATATATATATATATATATATATATATATATATATATAATATATATATATATATATATATATATATATATATATATATATATATATTTATAAATTATAAAGATTGACAAAATTACGCAATTTCACCTTAAGTGAAGTATCAGAAGAGGAGTTGAATTCAGGGCCGTGATCAGTTCATCAAACTGCTACCAAAAGGGCCAATACTGAACGCCAGGTACTAATGGGCAACGCCTTGTCCCGAAGGAGAAGGAACGATAATAGTCTTACCTGGCGGCAGCCTCCCTAATAGTCACCTAACGTGTCAAGTTGCTCTACATCCCGTATATAGCAGCTGGACGAGGATAAAACGGCAAGTAAATACAAAAATCCAGTGCCGGGATACAGCGACGACACAGGTCCCGTAAAATCCTCCGACGGGCAACAAGGGCAGAAACAGAGCGTCTGCTAAACCCTCAACAGCAGCGTGAAGGTCGCATGTGACAACAACACCTGCATATAACAGCCGTGATCCAATGACACACGCACAACAGACGTATAGTTGCATCTTGCAGAATCAGTGAGGGAAATATCCAAGTGCGTGGTCCAAAAGGTAAGTATCCAAAGTCGTCCTCCAAATCAAAATAAATGCTGCGATGGGAAACAGTACTGGCGAGAGCTTGGCAAGACCCCAACTGCTGTTGACCGGTCCACCATGTCCACTCATCACCTTCCCAGTGTTTATAAACACTCAAAGCAAAAGAATAAAACAATCGTTAAAACGATAGTTCACTAATACACAAAGGAGGAGGAGGAGGCGCAAAAACACTGACTAAGCCGCTTAACTTCACGGTAACGTAAGAGTAAACATACTCAGCAAAAAGTTAACTTAAATGTAAACAAGGCTGATTTAAACCACCATAAGAATTAATAATTTTACGTTAACCTAATAGTCATATTATCCTAGAACTGAATTATGTAAAAATATCTTGACTAAGATGGTATTTTCTGTTATATCAGGGGCCAAATCTAAAGGTCATTTTTGACAACTTATTATTCGGATCTGCCAACAAAATGGCCGTAGCTGACACCTACTCCTACGGCCACATATACCACATGAAATGGAGGAATAGAATGTAAATTTCAGTGTTATTTAGTTATCTAATTATGCGTGGAATTGCATAAAGCTATTATGGCGGCTTGCTGGATGTTTGAACATTATTTTGCAGCCATAAAAAAATCTGACCCAATAAACGTACTCTAATTTAAAGGTCATTTGTTGACCACCTGGTTTCACCAGGAAAATATTTTATAAACATTGATGTAATTAGTATAAAATATGATATTTATGCATGGAAATCTACCAGAATACCTCAAATTCTATAGAAAATAAGAATATATAGCGATATGGCTACTTATCTTTCTGATATATACAATAAATGGCCCCGACCACGCCAAGTGCGATGCCCAAATTTGCTACTTGAAATGGAAGAAGGGTATGTCTATTTCGAGGTGTTATTTAGTTATCAAATTGTTCGTGGATTTGCATGAAAATTTTATGGTTGCTTGCTGGATGTTTGAACATTATTTTGCAGCTATAAAAAAAATATCTGACCAAAAAGAAATTTTTCGAATAGGGAATAATTTGGAAAATTTTGAAATAATGCTGAAAAAAATATATTGCAATATTTTAGGTAAAAAATGAATGATGAATATTTTGTAAAGATTAAAAGTATAGTATTTATGCAAACAAGTAGTGAAAACAAAGTTTCATGATGTAACTAACCTACATAGAAGACTCACACTTCGGGCACAAGACAGTTTGATGCTGTAGGCAGACGGGCCCGTTGCATTGCAAACATGCTGCGTTTATCTTGTGGTCTTGTCTAGTTGGGCAGCTTTGGCAGCGAACACGCTTGAGCAGCTTGACGTGGCCAATGGCAGGAAGAGGTCTCTGCTCCAGCTCAGCCAGCCTAAACGTATCCGCCATCAGGACACGCAGGCGCCTTGACAAGTTGGTCAACATATAATACCGATGACTTACTAGGGGAGCACAAAATCCAATGGCGAGCTCTTTGAGGAACCTTCGTCTTGTCATACTCTTTGACGATGACAGGGACGAATAGAGAAAATGAGAATTTACCATAATTATATTCAATATCCCGTAGAAAAGACAAAGTGGCCAGCGTCGTGTCTTGCGAACACAATTTAATATAGAATACATCTGATCAATGTGTTTATACCCACTTCCGTAGCATTATAGAACATCTGAACAGCCATCACTTACTCTTTCTATTTCAAACGGATCATGATTGCAGGGACCCAACAGCGTCACCTTCTTAGTCCTGCTGACTTGCTGAAAACTGGAGAGTCAAATTGTGTTCGTAAATGAAAACGGCCACTGATTCCTTGACGGGAAGCACACTCTCAGAAAGTTCCTAAGGAATATAAGGTTTCTGCCGAATGGTGCCACACAAATACATGCCATCGTCAGCAAGTGAAAGAAATTATCAGTCGTCACTGTGCGACTCCTTCTTCGAAAAGGTCGCACAAACTCCGTCGTGAAACACTTCTCCCAACAACTGTCCTCTCTCACCCTGAATGTGTCCTTCCCCAAGTAAGCAATCGCATTACACATGTAATGCGAATCGGCATCACACGCCACACAAAGTTGATGCCGTACTTACAGGAAGAGAAGAAGCCAATTAGTATCTAAAAAAATTTAAATTGCATCAAATAAAAAGTTAAATAAAATCAAGTCAGTAAGCATGTATAATAATAATAATAATGATTGCAGGTCCACAATAATATCGCATGTGAAGTATATAAAGTGTTTAATGATAATAGCTTTCGAACCCTGCACCAGGTTCATCCTCAGCAAAAGGAAGAGGATGAACCTGGTGCAGGGTCGAAAGCTATTATCATTAAACACTTTATATACTTCACATGCGATATTATTGTTGGACCTGCAATCATTGTTATCATTTCGACACTGAAAATTGTGCCCACTAATAATAATAATAATAATAATAATAATATATATATATATATATATATATATATATATATATATATATATATATATATATCATTCGAGCTACAAACGTCCTTTAATATCTAATTCGCTCTACCTCGGAATTGATATATTTTCATATGTAACCGAGGGGGAATTTTTTAGTTGATAATAATTTCGTCCCCCATGGGATCGAACCACCGTCCAGTTGGACGGGAACGAAATCAGGAACGGACAGTGACGCTACCGAATCTGCTATCAGAGAGGCTAGCGTCACTGTTCGTTCCTGATTTCGTTCCCCGTCCAACTGGACGGTGGTTCGATCCCATGGGGGGACGAAATTATTATCAACTAAAAAATTCCCCTCGGTACATAAATGAAAATATATCAATTCCGAGGTAAAAGCGAATTAGATATTAAAGGGCGTTTGTAGCTCGAATGATTTATATGAATCACGGTGATGTGATAAGCATTCATATATATATATATATTATATATATATATATAATATATATATATATATACATCATATATCTATATATATATATATATATATATATATTATATATATATATATATATATATATATATATATATATATATATATATATATATATATATACATATATATATATATATGTATATCCGTTACTCTTCAAGCTGGTCACTTTTTCACAATGAAATAGAGTTTTTTTTGTAAGTTTCTTTTCACAGAACTCTTATCCAGAAAATTTGGTTTATAAGATTATTAACAGACTGCTTTCAAAAAACATTTTTTAAGCCAACTCCCTCTTAGAACGTAGAAAAGAAGCTATTCGCTACCATCCCTTTTATCTCAGATAATAAGTTCTTAAGTGAAGTGAAACGCATTATTGAATAGAGTTTGGCCTGCCTTAATATGCATCTTATCTATCTATCCTCTTAAGACTTGCACATTTTTCAACCACAAAGACAACTGCCGACCTTCATGAGATCCAACATTATTTACAAATTTAAGTGCCCGGCATGTCCCGGTATTTATGTGGTTCTTGCCGAAGGTAGTTGCAGATGATATTGCAGTCACCTGGGATATAGTTTCAGAACGGGACAGAGAATTAGCAAACCTGAATTCTCTACTAATATTAGGAACCATGTCCATATGCAGGATTCAAGTTGATAAGAAACATTTTTTCTATTATTGGTGGTACGAACCACAGTAACTACCTCACCACCCTTGAGTCTTTATACATAAACGGCTGGTTCCGTCTTTAAAACTCCAACGTATCTCTGCTCCTCTATATCTAGCATAACTGAAGTCTTGGGTAGGTCTGCAGTCATGGTCATTCGTTCTTCCTTCT
>NC_087209.1:46099019-46122261 GCF_015104395.2 Macrobrachium nipponense | reverse complement strand
TAAGGATATCAAACCCAAAATGCCATAAATTCATATAATACTATATAAATATAATATAGATGAATATTATATATTATATATATTATAGATAATTAGTAAATACTATATTATATATTATATGTATACAATATATGATATACTAATACATAATATATAATTACATATAGAGAATTATATGATATAATACTTACAATATATGATATGACTTATATAATAGATTACTATAGATATCTATGAGTAGTTTAGACTAAGTAGTATATAAAATAATATATATATCCATATATGAAGATAGGGAATAGATCTAAGCAACATATAGTATAATAGTTAGGAGATATAAATCAGAAAATAATAATAAAGAGTAATAATATGGGAATTAATATATAAGAGGAGAATAGATGATTATATATATTATATTAAGTATATATTATACTAAATATAGTATATATTGATTTATTATTATATAGTAGTAACTAAATATTATATAATAGATTATATTAATATATCATAATATTATATATCTATATAATATATATATATATATAAATATATACTAGATATAATATAATATATTTTTTAAAGATATATTATATATAGTATAATAAATAAATATTATATTTTAATATATATTATCAAAATATATAGATATATATATATTATAATATATATTATATCTATATAAGTATGCTAACTTACCCTTTGTATACCATTTTTATACTTCTGTTAAAAAAGTAAAAAAAAATCAAAAAAATCCCATTAACCCATTAATTATTTTTGTTTTAAGCAGTAAAAACAGTTTTCTGTTTTATTTTGGTAGTAGGTTCAATCAGCTAATTCTACGAACGTAAACATTAAAAATGGCAAGAATTATCGTTTTTTTATAATATATATTTTTATGATAGTTTATAACAACACGGTATTAATGGGTTTTGGAAGTAAGATAACATCTTAAATACAGCTGTAATAGTCTATATTTGACTTTTGCAAATGGATATTATGAGTGGAGTACCTGGGCTAGTCTAGGTCCACAGTTCACACATAGCCTATAATTTTTATGCCATGTATGGTAATAAGATAAAGTAAGAACAGATAAGGAATTTTCCTAAATAAAATACATTAATGATCATAAAATCATAGTAGGTTGTGGGTAAACACGGCAGGCCTACCTACCTACCAAAACAGTCATTCCTTTACTAGGGAAACAAAAGGAATGGAGTTGCATATTTGAAGTGTATTTTTGCACTATACTTTCTTCCTCCAAATACGAGGAAAGAAGGTAGTTAATTGACTTTTGCATAAAGATTTCAGTTTAAAGTATAGTGGTTCTTGTTTATAAGCATACTGAATGTTTGTAGTTATGAGGTACGGACAAGGTTAGGTGAGGAAGGATTCAGAGTTACCCTTGAACATCCTTAGATATTTGAAGTCACCATTATTCGAATTTCCCCCATATCTGACGACCCTTGACTCTATTAAGTAGGATAAGAGAAGGATTACTGTATGTAACAGCTAGTGTTATACATACAAGATCTATGAATGTACATTGCCATATATTTCAAAACCATTTTTATTGATTTCCCTTTTTTATTCTGAATATTTACAACACACACACACACACACACACACACACACACACACACACACACAGATATATATAGATATATATATAATATATATATATATTATATATATAGATATATATATATATATATAATATTTATATATATATATATATATATATATATATATATATACATATATATATATATATATATATATATATATATATATATATACAACTATATATATATTTTATATATATATACAACTATATATATATATATATATATATATAGATATATATATATATATATATATATATATATATATATATATATATAACTATATATATATATATATATATATATATATATCTAGTATATATATATATATTATGAGGGTCAAAATGACCCTCATGAAATAATAGTAGAGAAATCCTAACTAGAAAGTGAAACAACTTAGCTGTAAACTAATCATTAAAATTCTAGGTGAATTAAAATTCCCGTTATTACAAAAATATAGTCTTTATTTCCCAAAACAGCTAACATTAAAATGGAATAAAATGAGTTAAAGAACATCCCAAAAATCATTAAACAACATTACTCTTCCACAAAATCATATTATATAAGTTCCCCCCATTATCTACTTCTGTCCGACTATTCATTAGTCTTTATCGATAACTGTTAACACAAGTGTAGAGAATCCATTTTTATACCATTCCCCTCTAGAAGCTGAAACTCAATGTCACTAATAAAATATATATGTTTTTTTTTTCAGTATTTTCAACTTTACCTTTTCCGATGGATCTTAGCACCTCTAGGAATACCAAAGTCTCTTGTAACCACTGCGACAGTTTGTCGTCTAATTGCCCCCTCCCTTAATTACCTACTAGACTTTATATCTCATTCACTGGTTCAAATAGACGTATGGACACATGCACACTATTGAACATACGAATGCACACACACTACTCTATTCTTTGCAGTTCTATTTCCAATGTACACATTTTATCTAGCTCATGTATCTGATGGCCTGAAGTGGCATGAAGTAATCTTTACTTCCGGTTCACCTCATATCTCTGGAATGTGCTTCCATCTCGTTCCCACGACTGGCTCATATCAGGATCTTGAGTATTCACTGTTTTGCACCTGTCTCTAAACACCAACCTGCGATAAGGATATCCAAACCCCATAAATGTATATATATATATATATATATATATATATATATATATATATATATATATATACTATATATATATATATATATATATATGTATGTATATATATATACAGAGTGTTCTGAAATTAGAGCCCCCCTCTATAGCATAAACTAAAATTGATATGGACAAAAACAAAATCAATTCAAAACAGGTTTTTATTTAAGTTTTTCTCTAAGCATTTGGTATTTTGTGCGGCCTCCATCTACCTGTACCACAGCCTGCATTCTTTAGGGATGTGCTTTCAGCAAATCGCAAAAAATCTGAGACTCAAACTCCATTTCCCTGAGCAGTACTGTCACCTCTCTTCACAGGTCGTCGAGGCTTGGTATACCATCATAGTTCACTGTGCACGCTTCAACATGATCCTTTAAGATACTTGAAACATGGTGCCTTATGCAAAAATGTGACTTATTCAACAGATACACACTTTCTGGATCTTTGTCCTCTTTCTTTGATGATCCATATTAACCGTTTGGAGGTGAAACAGAGAAAAATTCCCAAACGTTCAGAAAATTTCACAACTTGGCGATAGCACGTCATAGCTGATATCCAACTTTGCATCCCAAATGATGTCATTTTTATGATTGGCCTTCCTGACTGTATAAATGAAGAATTCATCTGATGCGGCAATATGGAGAAAGTCAGCTTCATCCCAATCTTTAAGAAATGAACCACAAAACCATGCAAAGTCTTCTCTTTATTGCTGAGTGATGTTGGGCTTGCTGATAACATGAAATGGCTTGATGACAGATTTTTTCTACTCATGATATACAGCACTATAACTTCTCTTCTATCCCCTTTTTATTTCTAGTTCAAGCGCCAATTTACGTAGAGACTTTCTTGGTCTACCTACTGCCACAGCTGTGATGTCTTTTGACTCCTGAGAAAGGACTTCAGGCCTTCCAAGAATCACCCTCTTTTCGCGATGACAGTCATATGGATTTTTGTTCTAGTTTCTTTTAACAAAGGATTTATCGCTTTTAATGTATTTAGCTATCCAGGAATGTGAAATGAAGGATGCGCTGAGTTGTTAGCCATAGCTGTATCTAACTCCGTCACTCAATCTGAAAATACAAGAAATGTAAAATGAAAAATACCTTAACAGAAACAAGATAATGTACTTGGAGATAGGCTATAGCAGAAAACTTCATAACTTTTCATTTGTTCTGTGGAGGGGTGCCTCTGATTTTGAAAACACCTGGTATATATCTATATAAATATATATATATATATATATATATATATATATATATATATATATATATATATATATATATATATATATATATATATATATATAATATATATATATATAGCTTAAAAATCACAGTAGATGCACGTGGACTTCATAAATAAGCGAATACCACGGGAAAATGATAGTCAGAAATCCAAGCACTTTCGTCTTATTCAGACATTGTCAAGAGCTACTAAAGTACAATTGGAGAGGAAGGCCTCAGGTACAAACAAGATCAGGAATACCAGATGGTTAATTATCAAAAGGGTAAAAATTAAAAGGGATAATCCAGGATTATCGGATATCAACACCGGTCACAAACTTAAACAGATTCTGACCCTAACCGAAATTACAAAATATCTTTACAGTCCAAAATATGTAAAAACTAAATATTTAATTTTGTTGCTTATATTTATCTACAACTTTTTGAATTATGAAAGCATCAAGTTTAAATTAACCAAGACTTAAATTTAGAACATTTCTATTATTTGACTTGATAAAACAAGATTCAATGATATTCCTTTTAACTGTGTCATTACATGGGACTAAGGCTCTTGCTTGACTCCAGTTAATAGGATGGTCTAAATCTCTCATATGTACAAATAATGCATTCGATATTTGCCCAGTTCTCACAGAATATTGATGTTGCTTGAGACGCTGTGAAAGAGATTTGCCGGTCTGTCCGTAATAGACTTTATCACACATTTTGCAAGGAGTTTCATATATGCAGCCTGGAAGATCTTTAGGAGAATTTTTGATTACTAAACTCTTGACATTAATATTACTGAAAACAACATTTATGTTAAAAAGCTTTAAAATTCTAGGAATATCTAAAAACCTTTCATCATAAGGTAATTTTAGAATGTTATGCTTACTAAATTCAAGTTTGTCATTAGTTGAATAAAATGTTTTTCTAGTTCTTTTCCATGCCACATCTACAAAAGTCCTTGGGCATTTAAGTTTCAATGCAATATCATAAATAGTTTTAATTTCAGCGTCAATAAACTGCGGGCTACAGACACGTAAAGCCCTTAGGAACCTCCCAGAAAAAACAGAGAATTTAAATTACCACATCAACTCCCACATTAAGACACATTAATTCATTTAGTTATCACTATTTTCTCCAAACTCAGAAATGAGAGCATGACAGTCAATAAAAGTCATAATTCCCAAGTTGGCGACATTGAATCCACCTGATGGTAAAGAAATCATAATCTGCAGATTATCAAAATAAAAAATGGATGAAATGGATAAAAACCCGTTTCTGTATACATGGGAGAAAAAATGATTAGAAACTCAATGTTTTTCACGGCACTTTCGCTTCTCTAAGGGCACCTGCTGTTATCTTCCAACACAAAATAGTTTTTTTTACCTTATATATAGATCTGCTGCCCGGCCCCCTCTGGTTTTCCTCACTGGTAATCACTAAAAGAGTCCGCCGTCTAATGCCCGACTTACTCTCGGGATATATTACATTTCTTAATTTCCCTGATGGGCGTACAAACGCACGAACACTAGTTTTCTCACGGTACTGGTACTCGTGTATATGAAGATGCTAAAGCCTTCTATAAGGTTCTTTGCACACCTTCGTGACATCACAATCAGGTGACATTTGTCACATAGTCCACCTGCTGTACTTCGTCAGCATCTCCGATCATTCCCCCAAAATATTCACTGATCCACAGGTTGACATCTTGAAGCTTCTTCTACAACACACGGCTGCTTGTAGAACATTCCAATCGCATCTCGATAGAGTTCGTTGTACTCTACACTCAAAGTCCTAATCATCTTTAGTAGGGCAGGTAATATTGCTAGGCCACCCATTCATTTGCTACCATAATTCATTCTGCCAATTGAGTCAAGGCAATTTCCGACGCTGGGTTCTTCTTACACCGTCAGTTGCATCTAAGATTAACGGCTATGTACATTAAGACGTCCATTATCACCAACATGATGGCCACTTCTGGGAATGTGTAGTGTTCTGGGGAGACAATTTCGTCCTCTACGTCGTCCTCTAGTGGAGGAAACCTAACAAATTTCTGTGTTGCTGGAACTTGAATACTCAGCGATTCCCATGCAAGCGCTTCCTGCATCAACCTTATAGAAGTATTGTAGATCCTCCTGTTTAGCCACAGAAACCACTCTAAGACGGCTCCACATGAGCCATCGAAGATTTGCGATCTTTTGTAGTAATAGTGTGTCGGTAACCTTATCGCCCTTGGTGAAGATTATACATCTGGCGCAGTAAATCATTAAGTTGCTTCCGCTGTCCCCCTTTGGAATTATTTTATGTCATCATGTGACAGTGTGTCGTCATGAGCAAGTTCTACTTACACTCTGGGATGTCTGTGGACTTTAGAAGGAAAATCCTACTTTCACACATGCCTCTGTCTTGAACTAACACACCCTGCCTCATTCATTTACTAAGAATTTAAATTCCTCACGCAAAATACTGACCTCTTGTTTGACACGTATACCTTCAAAGCGTAATATCTATACAACTGATCTCAAGCAAATGTGATGTCCGAACCCCTTTCATATACTATGTATTTTCAAAAAAAGAAAAAAAAAATTCTATAACACTTAAAAAGCAACAGCCCCCCCCTCCACCCCGTTACCATACACACTTAAACACCTATGTAAAAAAAAGCCATTAACATAATTTAATCCAGGTACAGATTCCCTCAATAAAAATTCATATTTTTTCACAATATTACAATATGTAGCTTGTACCATACAAAAAATTACCTTCACAAACAAGTCGGTTGCAACCGATGCATGCATCACCTCCTTAATTCCTCATAAGGGAACGTCATCATCTAAAATGCTAGAAAGAAGAAAAACCCTATGAGTATCCAAACTCCAAAGGGAAACATCAACACTAGTCCAATCAAAGGCATCTTTCAGTGTCGTCAGTACCACAAGACCTATTTATTCCAAAATCAATAAACACCCACTGTGCTCTTTCTAACTAACCTCATAAGCACCTAAAGTCACCATTAACCACAGAAATCCTCCCTAATCCACTAACCTGCACTAGTACGAGAAAATCCGCTGAATACACGAAACCACTCTAATGCCGACAAAATATATAATACCAAAGAAAACCACCCGTACGGCATATAATCTCAGAAAACCACCAATCATAAATTACCATCCATAGATCATCAAAATAACACCTTTGAATATAACCTCATAAAATTGCAAACCGCCAAAAACCACAATAAAGTAAGTAATACCTCAACATCTACCACTCATCCCGCTCGCAACACCATAGCACTCCTTATCATAGATATCAACCATTATTGCCTCAAATAGAAATTCTACAACAAGAATACAAGCAAACTCCACGATATTTTCCCGCACTGTTTCACCAAAATTAGCCCATCATTACAACAATTACCCCAGCTGTTTACGCTGCATCGTTGTAATTGATCATAACAAGAAAGATGGTAAAAGAAAAGTAATGTTTAATATGATACAGCAAAAAGGAAATAAGATAAAAGAAAACATGATACTCTGCGGCTCTATGTCTCCACATTTCACCACCCATATGCGAAAAATAGAGAACAAAATGTATATCAGGCCGAAAATTTCTCTTTGCAATTTTCCCGTCTTCTTTACTTTAGATATATGCGTTAATCTAGACAGACCTGTTTTTTCATCCAAGACTAAAAACCTATCTCCAATCTTTTCTTAAAACTTTTGGACCTAATTTATAATTGATTTCATTTCTGATATTATCCTTCAAGAACACATTATCCCCAATGGCCCATTTAACATCTAATGATTTCCCATTGCTTTTCTCCATCATTCATCGTATCTTTGACTCGAGATTACGAATGAGACAAGAGTGCTTCTTTTTTGCAGTAGAGATTAATGACTTAATCGTATCCTCTCCAGGAAGGTAGAGGCAACAAATCAAATGCGCTTAGCACATGGCAACCAAATAATGCTTTGCATGGAGACATTTTAATAGAATCCTTGACTATAGTATTAATGGCATGCCGAAATGTATCTCTATACCTATCCCAATTTGTATCATTGCCACTAATTGTGGTTTTAAGTGCCTCGAGCACTTTTCTGTTTGCTCGTTCACAAAACCCATTTGCTTCCGGTCTGTACATAAGGATTGTGACCTTTTGTAGAACCATAATCAACTAGACACTATAAGGTCTTATTCATAGATTCCTTATCATTATCAGTCAATAAAATCTCAGGTACCCCATAACGACATATAAATCCATTGAAGAATGCCTCAGCCGCTTCTTCATCCATTGTATGCTTTAGTGGGAAAATTTCCAGTACGCTCGTTAGTTTATATATTACCACCAACAAGTACCTTAGTCATACTACGATTCGCAGGAACTCATCACGATATCCATGTGTATTCTCTGAAAAGGTCTACTGGGTACCCTTTGCAGGTTAGGAAGCGTTGTGCACCGTACACTTTTTCACAAAATCGTCCGTCTCCCCACATATTGTTTTGAATATATTTATTACGTTTCTCATTATATGTCCTTTCCACTCCCAAATGTGGACTAACAAATTTGCAATGCACCATATCTAAAACCACAGGAAATTGGAGTTTCAGAATCACAATCTGAGTCGTATCCTCTTTTCTTTCACAAATCCTTAATTCATAAATAATTTTCCCAACCAACATATTATCCTCTAATTCCAAACCTGAAAGAGGCAGCTTATAACCTTAACTGACTAATTCACCTCTAAGGAATGCGTTTGCATCCGCTAAAATTTCATCTTTATCGTGCCTTTCCTCCATCAAAATAATATTCCAATGTATAGAACCACTAGTAACCACACATAATTGAAACCCTTCCATATTGTAGAAACCTCTACTAAGAGCATCTGCTACCACACTATGTCTGTCCTCTATGTATTTGAGCTTTGCATCAAAATCTGTAATTGTTAGAAATCATCGAGCTCTTTTAGGCGACAGATAAGGCTCTTTAAAAAATTCAACAATGAATTGTGGCCTGTAAGAACTTATTCCTTATTCCCCATTAACATCTCAAAATGAAAAACATTGATACTACGGCGAATGCTTCCTTAACCTTTCATTGCTGCACTTTGTCTTAAATTCCATGGAATAGTAACCTATTGGATGGAATTTACCTTCAAATTTCTGCATGAGGCCGGCCCCTACTCCATCCTGACTGGCATCTGTCAATAATGTAAAAGGTACACAGTAATCTGGAAACTACAGGACCAGGGAATTCATTAATGCATCCTCAACTTTCTGAAAAGCTCCCTGTTGCGGCTCTAACCAAGAAAATTGAATATCCTTCCGCAACCACCTTTTAAAGGAGCTGCCAAGATAGAAAAAACTTTTCACAAACCTGAAAAATCTCACTATCCCCAAGAATGACCTGACGGACAGGAAATTCTGCAATTGCCTGGACCTTATCGTTATTTACTCCAACTCCCTCTTTGGATAGACTTGATCTAAATGAGTAATCTGCTTCTTTAAGAAGTCGTACTTGTCTAATTTAATTTTCAACCCAGTTAGTAAGTCTCCTATGGACTTCCCTGAGCACCAATGTACCAATAGGAATAAATATATCATCCATATACACAAAGACATTCTTCCCTATTTACCCATGTAAAACTGTTTACACTATCCTCGTAAAAGTCATAGGGCTACCTGATAAACCAAAAGGCATCCACACAAACTCGAAATGTTCCGTAGGTAATGAGAAAGCGGTAAATTCCCGACTGTCTGCACTAAGAGGAACCTGCAAAAATCCCTGCATGATGTCTATTGAAGAGTACATTGTGTGATCTCTAATCTCAATAAAAAGTTGTGGTATGCAAACAACCAGATAACAGTCAGGAATTGCCTTTTTACTCAATATATGGGAATTTACACAGACACAGACTGAACCATCTTTCTTAGGACTCTGCCAAGAGGGGAAAGTTGTATGGGGACAAACTGGGCCTAATACTTCCCTCTTACTCCAATGTGCTAACCTCTTTCTCTATTCGATGAGAAGGAACAAAGATGGGTTTGGCTCCTTCTTCCAGATTTACCTTGTGTTCTAACTCCTTAGTCAGTCCTAACTTATCACCTTTCAAAGCCACTGTATCCCCAAATTTAACCAGAACCTCGTTTAAAACCTCTATATGCTCTTTGTAGTCTACATTGGCTGAGTAATCCCTAAAAATTTTCTTCCTCATTTGCATTTTTACTTCTGAAAAGTAAGTTTTCCCCTCTATAACTACTCTTCTGATATTTCCTAACTATATCATTACCATTCGATAATTCCATCCATTTGACACGTATAATTGCTCCCTGTTTACCGACACTGTGCTGATAACTCCTTTTAATTTTTCGCTACCCTCAATTATACAGATATCTTTGGGCATTTTCACTTCCCTCAATCTGACTTTCACCATAGTCATCGTACCCAGATTTAAAATAACATCCTCTGATAAAATACCTTTACATACATTATCCCCATAGTCATTTTACACAGCACCATCCTATGACTAGGTATTCACTCCATGTTCCACATCCACATGAATATTACCCATATTTATATAAGTATCCCCCATACTATCAACCTTAACCCTCATGTTAGTATCAGTATCACCACTCTTATCATTATCACCATTATTAACAATACTATTATCACCCATATCACCATTATTATTTCCAATATCACTAATATCACCATCATTATCACCAATATCACCCATGTTAACTTCAGTATCCTTAATTACCTCAGTTCCATGTATACCCACATACGGAATAAAAAAAAAAAAACACCCCGTATCCCAACCGTTATGCCACTAACACCTGTATGGACTGATATCCTGTTTCCCATACAAGTCTGTTGTCGAACACAACCCATTTTATGAACAAAAATGGTTCTGCTAACACTCGATCACCCCGTGCGAACTGTACCCTCATAAAACACAAGTTATTTAATCTATGGGCTTACACATCACACACCGTCTCTGCCGAGGGTTTCAGAGAGTATTGGGAGAACGTGAACTGATAATTATAGACCATAGTTCATCGAATTAACTGAAGCTCCCGTATCAATAGGAATTGGGATATCCATATCACCCACTATTCCTTGTATACTTTTAGACTCGGCTCTGGGGCGTTCCTGACGAGACGAAAATGGCATATACACTTCATCTATAACCTTTTTGTTGATTGGGTTTCCAAAACTTTCGCTGATCTCTTGGTCTCTTTGGCTTAGGGAGCCTTTGTATTTGAACTTCCAGAGTTCTGAGGTGTGTCTTGCATCCTTCCGTTTCTGAGGCGGATAAGATAGCCAAAAATGGTTTGGACTTTTACATACTCGACAGTATTTTACTCTGCTTTGTTTCTTGGTGTGCCATTGCCTATTACAACTGAAACAATGCAACAGTTGCCTTGGATCCACAGATCCCTGGTCATATTCTGCTTTGGAACACAATCGAATGGGAAACAAACAAATCCCTTTGTTAAGTTCCTTCGCCCAATCCCAAAAAATGTGTACAAGCCAAGAAACATGCATCAATCTGTACAAGTTATTACCATTTACACGAGGAATTTTTCAATTTCTGTATCAATTCTCCTGCTGCATCAAAAAGCTGAGGACTCTGCTCTACTATGTTCTTCTGACCTTTCCTAATCTTGTGAAAGCCTCCCAGGATTTGGATCATATCCCAATGTTCATTTGTTTAATAGGCTGTCCTCAGAAATGTTTGCACTTAGGTCTATGACCAGCATTTTGTATACTGACAGCTATGACAGCGATGTGCTAAGTCCCCTTTATTGAAATCCAACAAGACCTTTGCCTCTCTGAACACCTCTGCCTTATTTTTAATTCCCTTGGCCATAGAAATTATGAACTCCTTCAATAAAAATTTGCACTGGCTGAGATAAGATGCCAGCCACAATACCCTGAAAAGGGCAAGCTCCCGAGGCAATTATAGTGACTTAATGAAACAAAGTCTGATCATTATTTTTCCCTTCCATCATTTTGTCTAAATTGAAGAAACCCTCAGTATTTAGTATTCAACCCGATCTCAATATCATTACATTATCAACAATACTCCCAGAATTCCTTCACAAATCACTAACAAACAACAGATATATAAATCCCGACAAGAAAATATTCCCAATTTGAATATTCCCTGCACTCTACGGGAAAGAAAACATCATTTCTACTCTCACGGTCAAGGTTACCGCGCCACCAGATCGAAAAAGAGTGTATGAGAGAAGTGGCTTCTTCTCCCCCTTTGTCTTGTTGCTGCCTGAGAATTTCTGCTGATCTCACCCAAACCTTTAGTATCCTCAGACCCTAAGCTGTTAGCTTGACCCGACCTCACACCTCTTGCATTCCTCACTCGTTGCACACAGCAACACAGACTCACACAAAAAAAATTAAACACATCAGCATCCTATATTCCCCTCAATAGATTAATTCCGTATAAACGCAGTTATAAATGAATACCTCATGATAATAATAATAATAATTAAAACTTAAGACATTCTGCTCCCCTGAAGAATACCATGCATGGCTATTAAAAGCAAAAATCTAAAGTCTTTTTTTAATCCCTCAAAAAATACAAGACTAAAATGAAAAAATAATTAATATCAAAATAAATAAAAAGCAAACCCCACGGAGAGTTGCGGTAAATAAACTATATTAATTACAACCGTTGTATCAAGAAGACTTAACCAACACACTCAGTGCATCACCATTGTATTTGAAGGTTTCTCAGTAGACAAATCTGATGACCTCAGTCCAAATCACGTCTTCTCAATAATAGGGTACCACCTGACGAAGTCTACTATAATCTTTTCTTCTAACATCTACATGATTTCCTAACTCCTGTGCAACCCTCCCCCCATCTATCCCACCAGTCTCTCCAGAAAATTACCCATAGGAATAACTGCTTTTTCAAAGTATCACCACAATAACAAAGCCTATTTTTGCGGCCTTATCTAAAAAAATCTGGTAACGTCGACCTCAACGAACGTCTAGCAAATAAATTAGGAAAATTGTGCAACCAGCATCAACGCTGCTATTTTCAGTCATCAAATCTGGGGCTAGACCCAAACTCCAAGATATCGAAAAAAAGAATCTTTAGTTGCCCCTAAAAACTATCATGATAAGAAAAATCGAGATTGCCACAACTTCCAAATTAAGACATTAATTCACAATTATCAATATTTTTCCCAAACACGGAAATAATAGTGTAAATTCCCATTTTGGCGACATTACATCTACTTGAGGGGAAAGAAATCATAATCTTCAGATATAAAAATAAAAAATGGATGAGTGTCAGGCCGTAACGTAATTTTAAAGTAAAATCTTTGTTTTGCCTTTTTGCACTGATGGCTTTTATTTTTCTATTGTTTGCAATTTTTTTTTAAAACTTTTTTTTAAAAATAAGTTAAGTTAGGTATTTTGCTATTTGTTTTACGTTAGTATACATTTTGGTTAAATGTACTGTTAATTTGCTTTGGTTGAAAAATAAAGCTTAAGTTTTGTGGGCGCCATCTATTGAGTGCAGTTTGAAGTGCGGCCTTTCCTCAGTGTTTTTGCTTCCTTGCCAAATTTGTAACTCTGTTTATTTTTTCTTTATGGTGACTGGGAGTGTGGTAAGGAGAGGTGACTTGTGACTCTCCCAAAGTATTCTAGAGGGTTGTTCAAGGCCGTTGAGGACTCTGGAGCTGCTGATCTGTCTGCTGCTGTGGATAATACATATATAACGTCCTATTCTGAAGATTTCTCGCTTGTTCTCTTGAGAACAACATCTGCTGTCATTGAGCTGCTGCTTAATGTGAAAGGCAGTTATGCATGTGAAGCTACATGTGGGAGTACGACGTGCAACTGTGATTTAAGTGGCCTACTGGCTTAAATCTTGGCGTTTGCAGTTGTGTGTGGTTCTGGTCGAGAGCCTTTTTCGTCATTCATGGATGTATCCACTGTATCAGCACCAGAGTGGCCTTGTTGGAGCAAGTAGGGTGTCTTCTCTCAGGTAAGAGGAACATCCCCTGTATCTTTGGCGAGCCGTAGACTAAAGTGTGTATATCCACCAACGGTTTTGAAGTGCAGTTCTTCTGATGGGAGTGACGTTCTGTGACTGCATTTTTTGAGCGATATATGGACTCGTCTGTATTAGTACTGGTCTGTGTCATAGGACCAATCTGTGTGTATTTTTTTTGATACACCCTAAAGTGGTGTGTAATTATATGGTCTAAAGTGTTTGATAGTATATTAAGGTTTAGATTGTTATGATTTAGGTAGGATTATTGTTTCTTTTTGTATCCTTCCACTTCTTTCCTTTCTATTTAGTAATAGGTTAGCGTGGTGGGTAAATTTATTTGGATCCCTTATTAAGATTAAGATTTGGTTTCTTCTTCTATGATAGGGTTTAGCTTTAGTTATAGGTGACTCTCTGAGTTATTTGATGGCATTTTGTTTTGTCTATTTATTACTTTTTGTGAGCCATCAGTGTACGTATATTTATTGTGTAATAAATATTGTGAAAATTTTTGCCTGTGTCTTTCTGATTTTCCTCGCTCATACTGATTTGTTTTGTCACTGGATTTAAGATTAAAATAAAAGAACCAGTTACGTCTTCCTCCTAAAAGGAGTTCGTAACAAATTTGGCGACCGTGACAGGATCCAGGACAAACTCAGTCGGTGGTGCGAGTGGTCAGACTGTGCTCTGGGTGAGATTTTTCAGTATTTATTTTTGTTGTGCCTCATCACTTCCTCTTTTCCTTTTCACTATGGCTGATGTAGAGTTTAACCCTGCTGAATATTTAGCTTCTGAGGATTGTGTTAGGTATTTGAGTGCTTTGGACTAAAGAAATTTGAAAGCTTGTGCTAGGTGGTTAGGCATTTCTTTAACAAATAGGGAATTGAAAAAGGATGTGTATAAGTTGGTAAAGAATAGGTTGCGTGAACTTAAACGAACTGCTGATGAATTAATTAGTGAAAGCATGAGTGAGTCTGATGTAGAAGGGGCTCCGGGATTGAGTCTTTTTCAGGATCTGCCCCACTGTGGAGTGATTTTTGAAGGTACGGCAGTCTGCCTGATGGTAAAAGTCAGACTGAGAGAGTTCCTCGTACTGATGATGTTGGTCCAGCTGTTTCCTACTCGTTCGGTCAAAGTGGAAAATGAGCCACTAGTAAAGGATTTTCAGAGCATGTTGGAGCTAAAGAAGTTAGAGTTCGAGGAGTTGGAGAGAATCAGAGCACATGAGAGAGCAATGCTTGGTATGGAGTTAGAGTTGGCCAAGATCCAGCAAGGTAAGAAGTGTGTGAGTACCCCCATCCGTGAAGATACCGGGGAAAAGTTTAGTTTTGGGGATGCTCTAAAACTTGTACCTTGTTTTACTGAGGAGAACGTGCCTGAATTCTTTAAGGCCTTTGAAAGGGTTGCTACCAGGTTGTCTTGGCCTAGGGAGGTCTGGACAGTGTTGATTCAATGTCGCTTGCTGGGCAAGGCTCAGAAGGTTTATAATGCCCATTGAGGAGCAAGTATCTCGGGATTATGAGAAAGTGAAAGCTTTGATATTAAAAGCTTATGATTTGGTTCCCGAGGCCTACAGGCAGAGGTTTAGGAATTTTAACAAAACCCCGAACATGACTTTTGTGGAATTTGCCCGTGTAAAGCAGGAGCATTTTGATGACTGGCTCAAGAGTCGCCAAGTAACTACTTTGGCGGCCTTGAAGGAATTGATATTGATTGAAGATTTTAAGAAATCCTGTGCTAAAGAGTTAAGAGTGCATTTAGAAGATTTGAAAGTGACCTCTTTTCCCAGAATTGCTCAGTTGAGTGATGAATATATATTGACCCATAAGGTTGGTACCGAGAACTTCAGGGGTAATTTCCCTGTGATCAAGGGTAATGGGGAGAGTAGAAAGAGAATGTTCTTTAACCAAAATAATTCTAATTTTCAGGCTAACTCTAAAGCAAATTCCAATTTTCAGGTCAAAAATCAACCAATAAGTAATTCCGGTGGTAATTTTGTGAATAGGAATTTTGCAAAAACTGATAATGCTCATCCTAGTCGTACTATAACTAGTAGTGTGGGAAGTAGTAGAACCTGTTACTGGTGTAACAAGACAGGACATACCCAGGCTAGGTGTTTTGCTCGTCAGAATTATTTACAGAGGCAGGCTACTTCTCCCATTGCTTTGGTGAATCAAGTTAAGGCTTCTCAACATTCTGTAGAGAATGAAGAAAATGGTAAAGGTAATAAAAAGAGAGATTCCCCCATGTGACTGTCATTTAATAAGTATATTTGGCCAGGTAAGCTGAGATTTGAGGAGGAAGTTATTAATGTCAAATTTTTGAGGGACACAGGTGCTGCTCGATCTTTATTGTTGAGAAGTAGGTTACCAGTCTTGATGTGAAGATCACTAACTATGTTATTTTTAAGTGGTTTTTCCTGACACTGTTGTGTCTGCTCCTGTGGTTGAAGGAGAGATTGACATATTGGGTGTTTGTAAAGAATATTAATCTGGCATTGTTGATAAACTACCTATCCTGGGATAGATGGTATCCTAGGAAAAATGACTTATGTAATGTGGAGGGACAAGAATTGTTCCCCATTTTAACGTTTAAATAAATTACCAATTGCCTGTAACTACTCGCTCCCAGAGAAAAGGGAAGGGCGTAACCTCTTGATGGACGGAAGGGAGGATTTAAATTTAGACCCTGTACAAGTAGATGTAGCAGTAGGAAGGCTCGAGTCATGTAGGAAGTAGTTGATAGTAGTAAAGTAGTTAGAGCAATGGGAATAGGGCTGATTTTATAAGAGCTCAGCATGATGAATTTGATGTGGAAACTAACTGAGGGGGGATGATGTTTCTAAGCCATGTTTTTGTATCAGAGAGAGGATTATTGTATAGATTAAGTCGTTCTGCTCTTATGAATCTTCTGAGTACCATAAGCAGATTTTAGTACCTAAACAATTCAGAGACGAATTGCTGCAGTTAGCTCATGAGGATCCTTTCTCGGGACACTTTTGGGGTAACAAAAACTTTTTCAAGAGATTAACCAAGCTATTTTGGTGGCCTAATATGAGAAGGTGTATTAAGCTGTTCTTGCGAACTTGTGAGACGTGCCAGGTCATGGGTAAAACCCAATCAGGTATTGCGAAAGGCTCCGTTAAAACCCATCCCTGTAATTGGTGAAACCATTTGCAGAGATTGTCATTGATGTTTGTTGGTCCTTTACCTAGAACCCAATCGGATATATGTATTATTAACTGTGATGGATAGTGCTTCTCGGTTCCCAGAGGCTTTCCCTCTTAGGAAAGTTACGTCAAAAGCTGTCTGGGAGAAGTTAGTAGAATATTTTTGTCGTTATGGGTTACCTTGTACATTCAATCAGATCGGCGGTACTAATTTTACTTCCAAGTACTTTCAGGACAGGTGTGCTGAACTGGCCATTCAGCACATCACCAGTGTCCCATATCATCCTGAAAGTCAAGGGGTTGTGGAAAGGTTCCACCAAACCTTAAAAAGTATAATTGGTAAGTACTGTTACGAAAGGGAGAGTAGTTGGGATAAGGAACTACCTTATGCATTATTTGCATTAAGAACTCACCCAAATGAATCTACTGGTGTTTCTCCTTTCAGATTGGTGTATGGTCATGAGGTTCGAGGTCTTTTGGAAGTGTTATTTGCAAGTGTTGATTGGGGGACGAAAACAAATTCAAAATTTACAATATATTTTTATCTAATTTGAAAATAAATTGAGTGGTGCCTGGAAGTTTGCCCAGGGATAATTTGCAAGCTTCCCAGGCTTGTATGAAAGCATTCTATGATCGCAAGGCAGTAAGTCGTTCTTTCGAATCTGAGATCTGGTTTCTGGGGTTTTAGAAATGGACTCTGATAGTTTTCTGAAACCCAGATTTAAAAGGTCCATGGAAGGTAATAAGAAAGGTGTCTGACGTTAATTATGAATTAGATTCTCCAGGTTCTACTAGAAAGAGTAGAAGTTTTTCACATTAATAGATTAAAGAAATATGAAGGTAGAAAATCCAGATCCATTAAAAATATTGGTTAGAAAATACCATGTCCCCTCTAGCTACTGTATTTAATAATAATGTTGATAACCATGTATCTGTAGAGAATTTATCTGTAGAGAATTTAAGAACAAATTGTTGAAATTTTTAATAAGGCTAATGTTTTGTTGGAGCATCTGGATGAAGTCCAGAAGAAAGACATGTTATGTTTGATAAAGTCTTTCCAGAAGTGTTTAGAGAGACTCCAGGGCTTACTTCATGGCTTGAACATGATATTGAGGTAGGTGACGCTCGTCCAGTAAAGCAGGCTCCTTACCGCCTGAACCCAGAAAAAGCCAAAGTGGTTGAGAAGGAGGTACAGTATATGCTGGACCATGATCTTATTCAACCAGCTCAAGTCCGTGGAGTTCTCCTATAGTTCTGGTAAAGAAACCTGACGGTAAATTATAGAATGTGTGTTGACTACCGTAGAGTTAATCAGGTAACCAAGAGTGACAGTTTCCCTCTTCCCCTCCCGGATTGAAGATTTAATAGACCGGATAGGGAATGCCAAAGTTTGTAACTAAATTAGACTTATTGAAGGGTTACTGGCAGGTGCCCATTGTCTCACAGGGCCCGTGAGATTTCGGCATTTGTCACCCCAAATGGGTTGTATGAATGTAAGTGATGCCTTTTGGTTTAAAAATGCAGCTTGTACATTCCAGCGCCTTATGATAGGGTGATATGCGGGCTGGAGGGTACCGAAATATATATTGACGACTTGGTGGTATACAGTCAGGACTGGAAAACCCATGTTGAAAGGATAAGAAAACTGTTTCAGTTTTTACGAAAGGTTGGTTTGGTTGTAAATATCAATAAGTGTGAGTTTGGTAAGGCTGTAGTGACCTATCTTGGTCATGAGGTTGGTTTGGGGAAGGTTGTTCTCCTAACATGCTAATATTGAGGTTATAGCCAACCTTCCTCAACCGTGTAATGTCGTGGTGTCCGCAAAATTCTTGGTATGTTAGGTTATTATAGGAGGTTCCTGAAGAATTTTGCTGACATCGCCCAGCCTTTAACTAATCTATTGAAAAAAATACTAAGTTTTTGTGGAGTACAGAGTGTGAAAAAGCTTTTTCTAATTTGAAATCGGTATTAGTCTCTGAAACCAATTCTTAGTTTCTCCCAATTTTAATAAACCTTTTATTTTGGCAGTGGATGCCAGTGACGTGGGCATTGGAGGAGTTCTGTTTCAGAGAGATGATGAGGGGGAAATGCACCCTGTATCTTATTTCAGTAAAAGTTACTCCGGCTGAAAGAAAATACTCGACCATAGAGAAGGAAGCTTTGGCTCTGGTGAAGAGCGTATCCCATTTTTCCATTTATTTATCTAGTTCTTTCCAGGTTGAAGTGTTAACGGACCATAACCCGCTGGTGTTCATAAATAAGATGAAGGGAGCGAATCAAAAATTCTGCGATGGGCACTTCTCCTTCAGGAATATAACCTGGTTTTCCAACATATAAAAGGAGTGGACAACAAGATCCCCGATGAACTTTCTAGGATGTGACGTGTTGGCTGTTGTGCCGTTCCTGATTTTCTAATTTTCTTTTCAGATGGTGTATAGGCTATTAATGTATCCTAAGGTTGTTTTTTGCTTTTGTTATTTTATGTGCAATCCCGGAGTTCCCTATTTTTTTTTTTTTTTGGTTTTTTTTTTTTTTTTGGGGGGCCAGTTAGATTAAGTAGTCCTAGTGTGAGTGTTTTTGCTTGTCTTGTTATGTTACTTTACCTTATATTTTCGTATTAAGGTTAAAAAAAAAAAAAAAAAATTTCCTGTTTAGTCAAATTTATTTTTTTTGTTGAGGGAGGAAGGTGTCATGCCGTAACGTAATTTTAAAGTAAAATCTTTGTTTTGCCTTTTTGCACTGATGGCTTTATTTTTCTATTGTTTGCAATTTTTTTAAAACTAAGTTAAGTTAGGTATTTTGCTATTTGTTTTACGTTAGTATACATTTTGGTTAAATGTACTGTTAATTTGCTTTGGTTGAAATAAAGCTTAAGTTTTGTGGCGCCATCTATTGAGTGCAGTTTGAAGTGCGGCCTTCCTCAGTGTTTTTGCTTCCTTGCCAAATTTGTAACTCTGTTTATTTTTCTTTATGGTGACTGGGAGTGTGGTAAGGAGAGGTGACTTGTGACTCTCCCAAAGTATTCTAGAGGGTTGTTCAAGGCCGTTGAGGACTCTGGAGCTGCTGATCTGTCTGCTGCTGTGGATAATACATATATAACGTCCTATTCTGAAGATTTCTCGCTTGTTTCTCTTGAGAACAACATCTGCTGTCATTGAGCTGCTGCTTAATGTGAAAGGCAGTTATGCATGTGAAGCTACATGTGGGAGTACGACGTGCAACTGTGATTTAAGTGGCCTACTGGCTTAAATCTTGGCGTTTGCAGTTGTGTGTGGTTCTGGTCGAGAGCCTTTTTCGTCATTCATGGATGTATCCACTGTATCAGCACCAGAGTGGCCTTGTTGGAGCAAGTAGGGTGTCTTCTCTCAGGTAAGAGGAACATCCCCTGTATCTTTGGCGAGCCGTAGACTAAAGTGTGTATATCCACCAACGGTTTTGAAGTGCAGTTCTTCTGATGGGAGTGACGTTTCTGTGACTCATTTTTTGAGCGATATATGGACTCGTCTGTATTAATACTGGTCTGTGTCATAGGACCAATCTGTGTGTATTTTTTTGATACACCCTAAAGTGTGTGTAATTATATGGTCTAAAGTGTTTGATAGTATATTAAGGTTTAGATTGTTATGATTTAGGTAGGATTGTTTCTTTTTGTGTGTCCTTCCACTTCTTTCCTTTCTATTTAGTAATAGGTTAGCGTGGTGGGTAAATTTATTTGGGTCCCTTATTAAGATTAAGATTTGGTTTCTTCTCTATGAGTAGGGTTGAGCTTTAGTTATAGGTGACTCTCTGAGTTATTTGATGGCATTTTTGTTTTGTCATTTATTACTTTTTGTGAGCCATCAGTGTACGTATATTATTGTGTAATAAATATTGTGAAATTTTTTTGCCTGTGTCTTTCTGATTTTCCTCGCTCATACTGATTTGTTTTGTCACTGGATTTAAGATTAACATAAAAGAACCGCCAGTTACGTCTTCCTCCTAAAAGGAGTTCGTAACAATGAGCATAAAATAAGGGGAGCAAAATAAAAATTTTTAAAAATTTCTGAATACATGAGAAAAACTTAGCAGAAACTCGATGTTTTTTCACTGGATTCTCTCAGACCACCTGTAAATTATTCAGTGTTCAAGCCTGTCATCTTCCATCACTAACTAGTTTTTTTCTTTAAAACTTATATGTAGATCTTCCGTGCGCACCGCTTGGGCTTTCCTCACTGGCAATCACTGAACGAGTCTGCCGTCTAATGCCCGGCTTGCTCAATCACTATCGGATTATATTGCGTTTTTCAAGTGTTCTAAGGGGTACAAACGCGCGCACGCTAGTCTGCTCATGGTTAAGTGTTCGTGTGTTCGAACACCTTAAATCCTTCTGAAAATTCTTTACATACTTTCGTGACGTCACAATCAGGCAACATTTATCATATAGTCCACCCGATGGGTCAATCTCTGCACGCACGCTCAGGTCTCCACGATTTGATATGTTTTACATTGTCCACAGGTTGAAATCTCGAAGCTTTTTCCATAATACACGGCCACTTGTTGAACATTCCAATCACTCTGCTAGCTACGCTAAAATTCCTAATCGCGTTTAGTAGGACAAGTAATATATATATATAATATATATATATATATATATAATATATATATATATATATATATATATTATATATTATATATATACATAGTATGTCATCATCATCATGGCTTTCTCTCGATTCGATTATGAATGCTCTATGATGTACTGATGGGTTCTTATGTTGGGCTAATGAGATCAATTCTCGAGCCACATTCTCTGTCACAATTGGGGCATGTGCTGTTAGGTGGGAGTGGAGGTTATGGGTGGACCTGACGAGCTTGTCTTGTAGGTCTACGTTTCTCTAGATAATACTTTCTGCTCTCTTCATAATTTTTAATTCCATCTTTCACACTAGCTCTCCAAGCAGATCGCTCTAGTGCATCAGTCTCCCATATTTTATAGTCAATGTCACATAGTTTTCAGTTGTCTTTTAAGTTGTTTTTGAATCTCTTCCTTAGTTTGCCAACATTTCAAGTCCCGTTATTTAACTCTGAGTAAAAGAGCTGCTTAGAAAGGCGGCTGTTTGCCATTCTGACAACTTGGCCTGTCCATCTCAACTGGCTTTTTTATTATAATGTCCTCAATACTTATGCAGTTCTCCTCAAGATCACTTGCATTAGTAAGACAGTCTTCCCAGGTTATTCTCAAGATGTTTCGCAAGGACCGCTGATGGAATTTCTCAAGGGCTTTAATATGGCGTTGGTAAGTTGTCCAGCTAGGACTATTGCCTGAGATAACACGCAGGTCATGATCATAGAAAATTTTCTTGAGCACTTTTCCAATAGCTCCGTTTGCACATCTTAGGTGATAATGAACTTCGTCATCTATACTGGCATTTGAAGATAGATGAGTGCTCAGTTACGGGAAGCGGTATAAAGTTTCTAGAGTTTCTCCATTAATTTCTGTAGTAGATGCAATTCTTACAGCTTCAGTTGGGGGTGGTTGATATACATATATATATGGTATTCAGTAGTTTCTTTTAAATCTTTTTCAACATTTCAGGTTTTTAAAATAGACACACATAAACACGCACACACCACACACACCACAGACACACACACACACACACACACACACATATATATAATATAGTATATATATATATATATATATATATATATATATATATATATATATATATATATAATTATATATATATATAATAATAAAAAGGAGCCCATAAAAACACCAAAATATATAGACAAAAAAGTACTATATTTCAGAGACTGCTGTCTCCCTCTTCAGGTAGATGAATGAGGAAAGTTTACAGAAAAGTGGTATTTTATACCAAGAGGTCCATCCACAAACAAGCGAATTTAAGTCACCCCCGCTGATAATCTTCCTTTAATCTTCTTAAGAAGATTAAAGGAAGATTATCAGCGGGGGTGACTTAAATTGGCTTGTTTGTGGATGGACCTCTTGTATAAATACCACCTTTTCTGTAAACTTTTTCTCATTTCATCATCATCTACC
>NC_087209.1:46064019-46094019 GCF_015104395.2 Macrobrachium nipponense | reverse complement strand
CGCGCGCAGGTAATTAGTTGGTTTGGAGACAACATCAACACCCACCTCGACTCCGGTAGTGTTTGTAGTGCTTTTGACAGCACGTAGCCAATCTATAAGTCATATCACATTTCCGTGATTCATATACATATATCGAGCTACAATGTCCTTTAATATCTAATTCGCTCTACCTCGGAAATTAATATATTTTCATATATGCTTAACCGAAGGGGAATTTTTTCTCGATAATAGATTTGCCTGGACCAGGGCGCGAACCTATGGATCCTTTCAAACCCAGGAACGTCAGTGAAGCTTTTCCTACTACACCCACCGCGAGAGGTTAAAAGTCATGTCGCCTCTCACCCTCATATACCTTTCGCGCAGCAGGTAATAGTTGGTTTGGAGACAACATCAACCCACCTCGACTCCGGTAGTGTTTGTAGTGCTTTTGACAGCACGTAGCAATCTATAAGTCATATCACATTTCCGTGATTCATATACATATATCGAGCTACAATGTCCTCCTTTAATATCTAATTCGCTCTACCTCGGAATTAATATATTTTCATATATGCTTAACCGCAGGGGAATTTTTTCTCGATAATAGATTTGCCTGGACCAGGGCGCGAACCTATGGATCCTTTCAAACCCAGGAACGTCAGTGAAGCTTTCCTACTACACCACCGCGAGAGGTTAAAAGTTCATGTCGCCTCTCCACCCTCATATACTTTCGCGCGCAGGTAATTAGTTGGTTTGGAGACAACATCAACCCACCTCGACTCCGGTAGTGTTTGTATATATATCTATATATATATATATATATATATATATTATATATATATATATATACACATACAAGTTAGATCAATTTCTAACTTGTCTTTTTTGTCAAAAATGATCGAGACTTCCGTTTTAGATCAACTCAGTCAGCACTTGAAAAAGTAATTGGAGCTATTCCTGAAGATCAGTCGGCTTATCGAAAATTCCATTCTACTGAAAACAGCTCTTTGTGCCGGGAATTAAATGATTTGTTAGGTTTTCTCTGATGACGGTAAATGTAGCTTGCTTATTCTCCTAGATCTTAGCGCTGCTTTTGATATAGCGGTTCAATGAAAGTGTTAATAGATGGATATGACTGCTATTGGGATCGATGGGGGATGCTCTTAAATGGTTTTAATAACTATTTATCGAAGAGATCTTTTCAAGGTGAAGGTTAAAGATAGATATTCTGAAAGTAGAAAGCTCACCACGGGTGTTCCACAAGGAAGCGTACTTGGCCAGGTTCATTTTAGTATTTATATAATCGAGTTGTCTTGGATATTTAAATTACATGGCGTTCAATGTAAATTTTTTGCTGATGATACCCAGTTCTATTTAATAGTGGATGACATTATTGAAGATCAAGCTGTTATTGATAGACTTATGGCAGATGTTTCGAAATGGATGCAAAAGAAAAAGCTGAAACTAATGAAAATAAAACTGAATGTATTCTAATTGGCACTAAAATATAACTTAAGAAGGTGGTTTGATAACGTTAACAGCATCTCCATCAATAAGGAAAATATTTTGTTAACTGATAAAGTCAGAGATCTCGGGTAGTAGTTGATGGTTCTTTGACATTTGATGAACATATTAACAATGTGGTCAGGACCGCAAATTATCATCTGAGGAATATCGCATCCATTAGAAAATATCTTAACGAAGATGCCACTAAGCTGCTAATTAATAGTTTGGTAGTTAGTAGAGTTGACTATTGTAATTCGTTGTATTAGGATTTACCTAATTATCGTCTTAAGAAACTTCAAATGATTTTGAATAGAGCTGCTAGACTAATTGTTGGTATATCCTCGCGAGAACATATTACTCCAACCTTAATTAAATTACACTGGTTACTAGTCAAAGCAAGGATTATTTTTAAACTTTGCGTCTTAACATATCAAGTTATGTAATGTAAAGAGGGTTAATTGCATTTGTCTCAGTATTATAGCTGAGTGAAAATAAATGGGTTTTCAATAGCATTTTTGAACTGTCCTAGATTTTTTCAGCACTCTTAACTGATGCCGGAAGTTGATTATACAATCTAGGAGCGCAGTGCTTAAAAGTTCTCGTACCAAGAGTGGTCGTTGCACGAGGCTCATCAAGGACATTGTAGCTCGATGTATGTATATGAATCACGGAAATGTGATATGACTTATATGTATATATATGTATATAGTATATATATATATATATATATATATATATATATATATATATATATATATAATATATATATATATATATATATATATATATATATATATATATATATATATATATATGCTACTCGTTATTACACATCAGTATAAAAAAGATTCATATATGAAATTGGTTACAGTATCACAAAAATTATTCAAATAAAATGATACACAAACATATAACAATATTAAGAAATCATTTACCGCCAACCGAGTATTAAGTAAAAAAGAATAATAATAGGAATTCCTATCTATCAAACATCTATCCAGATGAATTAATAAAATCTTTATACCATTATTGAGAGAGAATTTAAAAGTTTGATATTTTCCAAGAGAGAGAATAAGCAAATTTCTACACTCTTACAGAGAGAGAATAAAAAAAATTCAGTTTCATCACAACTTACGTGTCTGTTGACGTTCTTTTTTACGTGGATTTCGATAACACGTTCTTCATTGTCGGCACTCGAATTCAATTGTTGTTTCAAAATCAATCTTGACTGACGCTGAGTTTTTCTCATGTTTTGTTGTTTGGCAAAGATTCGTCCTTGTCTAAAATAAAAATCTTCAGTAAAGTTGATTTTTAACGAAATGTTTATCGTGTTTATTGTAATGCACTTATCCGTTTTTAACAGATAATTTATAAAAATCTGTTTGGGTGTGTGTTAGTAGCCACCAACACCTACATGGCTTGGTTGCGGTTGCTGCCCTATGCTGCTTGTCCGTTCACGTGCGTTGTCTTCGCTGCGCACTTGTTCGCCGATGTTTTGCTGGTTCAATTTTAACTGTTATTGGTTTCCACAGTTTAACACTTTCATTTGCTGTATTCACGCAGAATATGCCTTCGGTTTTAATTTTTGGCTAAGACTGTCCTTCCTTTGCTTCATTGTACACCGTCGACCATCAGATTCTTTTTAAAATTCACCAATAATGTTGACTGGTTTGCTTGCTCCGCTTGTTGTTTTCTCGTTGTTCTATCTTGGGGAAATAATGTTTCTTCGTTGTGGGTTTTATAAGCGGTATGGTTAATAAATAATTATGTCATTTTATTCTACTTCGGTTGTTGACGTTTAAAGCACGAATGTTTTCGTCAATGTTATGATTTACTTCGCTGTTTGTTAGTAAATTCCTGAGTGGATTCGTATTGCCGGAGTTCTGGTATGTGTACTTCCCACTCCACTTTTTACATCTTCCTCGAATCCGCACTAGCTGGCATCATTAGTCATGTCGTTCTTTCTTTATCCTTTATCGTTCCTTGCTTTATTTATTGTCGGTTGTTAGAGCCTCAGGAGGCTTAGGAAGACACAGTGCAGGTTTCTAATTTCATTAACATACTAGTAAAAATATACATAAAATTACAAGTTAAGTATAAGACTGCAATCGAAGTGTGAGCTCTGTGCGGTTCTGGACCCCACACTGCTTCGGTTCCCGGCTATTTTCTATCTGGTCCTCTACTCTCTGGTTGCTTTTTGGAAGGTTCTTCAAAGGAGATTATCCCACCTACCATAGGTGGAGAATTTGCTACTGTCCTGCCTGGTATTGGTCCTTATTGTTTGAGGATCATCTACCACCGTCCCTTGGTTGTGATAAACTGACTTAATTCCTCCCCTTGAGTGTAGAACTAATGACCTCACCGGAACTGTTGAGTTTCCGGAGAAAGATCAAAAGCCAGGTCACAGGTGAGAATTTTAATGGGCGCGCTTAGATTAAAACTTAGCGCATGTTATGGCTATTGTTCAAGACTCTTCCTGTGACTAATTCTCTCTCTCTCTGTCTGTGTCGTTACTCTATTATTAATTTTCTCTCTCTCTTTTTTTCTCTGTCTATTATTTGTCTATTAATGGTTCTCTCATTTCTTTTTCTCTCTTTTATATTTACGCTAATCCTAACTGACCTTCTCCTAGCGTATCTTTGATGGAAGGAAGATTCCATTCGGCTTGCTTTTCTTTCCTTCATCGGTTTCTAGTGAATACCATTGACGGAGAGGGAGAAGGTTTCAGTGATACTTGCATTTCTCCCCTTTTTTCATTATCTAAAGAATATATTTGATTTGTAAGTATTTTATTCACATTGCATCGACCTAATCGCCGATTTCCTTTTTTAATGACAGTGGAATTCATTGTTGCAAAACTCATAAATAAATGTATCTGCATATTTCACATTACTGGAACGGTAAGGCCTTATCTCCAGTTTCTTGCTGACAAAATGAAGAAGGACTCTGACATTTGTAACTAACCCGAACACCCTCTTGCCCGAAAATTGGGGCGGCGCGTAACTAGTGCAAAGATCAGCTCCTTCCCCCAGTCCCCCCTCCCCTTAGACGGGCGTACTCCTACATCCCGTGTGCGCCATCTTACTTGGCCATTTAATGATAACGGCTATTTTTAAAATTCACCTCAACGGCAAACGAAGCCTTATAATAATGCGTTTGTGTATACAACATTTTCTAGTCATAATGAGTTTTTCTTTTAGTTCTCGAAATATTTGTATAAACTCATGTTTACACCCTATACATATATATATATATATATATATATATATATATATATATATATATATATATATATATATATATATATGTATATATATATATATATATATATATATATATATATATATATATATATATATATATATATATATATATATATATATATATATAGTCTACGTCTAGGCTGAGAGGTTTTACATTAAAAATGTATATATGAAAGTGAAAATGTCGCTTTTCTGAAGACATTGATTTGTAGTTGTTATTTCTATGGCCTCCCCAAAACTCACAAAGCCAACATCCCCTTCTGTCCCATATTCTCGTGTGCTGGAGCTTTTAATTACAGAATTTCAAAATGGTAATCTGAGTTACTATCCCCCTTTTAGGAACGTTTTCCCCTCGTCATATAAAACATACAGAAGACTTTTGCAACAAATTCGGATCAGTATCCGAATATCCCCGTACATAATGTAAAACTTCCTAGCCTAGACGAAGACTCCGTTTTCACAAAAGTACCCATAAAAGATATACTAACGTTCCTCAAAATAAACTCGAGCTATTTTCTGGCCACTTCCCCATAGAACTGGATAAAATAGTCCAACTTGTAGAGCTCTGCATCGCTAATAACTTCTTATCCCTTGGAGATAACTTTTGCTGTAAAAAAATCGGTAGCAGTATGAGGAGTCCGTTAGCAAACTTATATATTGACTATTTCGAAACAGTAATTCTAAACCCTATGAAACCTGCAGATATGACTTTGTCTCGTTATGTAAGCGACATCTAAACATACTGGAAAAGTGAGTGGGGCGACTTTGATATCTTCTTTCTTCAAAAATTAAATTCCTTATTCCCGATGATAAAATTTGAAGTAGACAGAAAACAATAACCAAATCCCTTTTTAGATGTCATAATCATCCGAACTAATAACAACTACAAATTCATTGTCTTCAGAAAAGCGGCATTCTCACTTTCATGTATACATTTTTACAGCTATCATGACATAGCAAGTAACCTATTACTTAGATTCCTGATAACTCGCTTCCCAGAATTTCTTAACAAGGAACTTGAAACAATCAGAAATCCACTTATTTTGTTAAAATACCCCATACATGAAGAAAGGAGTGCTTTACACACCCACAAAACAAAGAAAGGGAAAAATACACAAACGAATAATCACTCACGTGGACAATTTACAAGAGCTCACAAAAACCTGAGGACACTCCAACTCTTTCATCTTCACTTATCCTGATACACTAAGGAAATCATTAATTAACGTTCAGCAGAAACCAGTTTGTAAAAACGTAGGGGTTCATAAAATATCCTGTATTGACTGTGATAAGTCATAATATGGCTATACATGTAAATCTCTCCCAGAGAGATTAACTCAACATAAGCGCTCAATTAGATATGGACAAAATCGTTCGGCAATTTTCCATCATATAGATAACACAAACCATACCATGGATTGGAACTCATCCCGATGAAGAGGATTAAGACAATTAACAGAATTTATGACATGATAAGGGTAGTAGTCAGACCACCAAAATATATTCCTTATATTGTATTTTCATTTTTACCTATTGTCTCTAATACAAGAGAATTCGGGGTTTCATAGATAGACACCCGTATGATAGCTAACTCAACGATGAGAATCCAATCTTACATTCAACAACCTCTGAGTGGAGCCACGTACTCGCAGACTCTCTTTATAATGGTCATTGAATTACATATTATTAGTTTTAAATCGACTGCCGGTAGATATTTGCTTATGTCTCAATTCTTGACAAAAGTGTCTATCATAAATTATGGGGACACTAGCGTAGAAAGGTTGTTTAGATACCGTTGGTATTTCAAATTGTGGGTGGAAGATATAATTTAAGAGTTTTTGAAATTGTTTGTAAATTCAAGAGTTCAGATGGAAAACAGTTATTTACAAGGTACTGGGGGAGAAACGTAATTTCTTCATGCAGCGCATTCCACACGGATGTTAAAGTAAATGTGGAAGATAGTAGGCAATTAATTCAAGTTAAAATAATAAAAAAAAAGCATTGGCTGTAAAAGTTAGAACCCAGACCTGTAAAAGTTCTCTTTCTAAAAACTGTGGTATTAAAATGTTCCTCCCATCTGAAAACCGACACATCATGAAAGGGTAGTTTATTTTAATTTTCATATTTGATTGTGAACTTAATATCAGGATGCATTTTGTAGAAAATAAGATATAACATATATCTTACATGTTTCTTATATGATTTTATTTTTATTTAAAAAGTCTCTTCGTCATTGTTTAATTCTTTCAAGTACGTAGTCATTATTGGTAACGAAGTACTTGTGTGCTAACAATTAGAGATTTAACTTCCCCGCTAGTTTCGCCGTTTAACGACTGTTGAACCATTCCAGATATTCAAGTAAATAAACAGATTTTTCTTCTAGGTTTATTTGTTAACATTCGGCAGTTGTTTCCCACCCACCAACAACTTACTACTCTCCTTACCCTTTACCAGCTGTTCCCAGGACTCTACAGCTCTGGTCGGCATGAAGATCTAATATCGACGGGGAACTCTTCAGACACTTTAAGACGTTTGATACTTTCAGGTTGGTCTCATTCTTTGTTGGCACACATCTACTGAGTTGTTGAAGTAATTTTTCTTGACGTCCATATCACTAGTCCCTTAAATTAAATCTCGTACCTTATGCATATGTATTTTACTGCCTTTATTGAAATTTTAGAGATCTTTTTATACATTAACCTGGTCTATTCCATGACAACATATTCTACCTATCAAGATTTAATCCATAGAGATTGATTCATCAGACGTTTAGTTTCTAGGTATTAAGTGGTCTGAATGTGTATTTGTAGGGTTGTGTATATGGATATCGTTATATTTATGGCAGTGATTTTTTTGAATAGGTTTTGAGAGAATCAAGACAAGGGGACATGGGGTGGGTCCAGTGCCATGGACAACGCATCTGGGTTGCGTCATTAATTTTTCAATAGTGACATTATTGAGACACTGATGCGAGTATAATAATAAATGTTTAAATTTTAGCTACTCTATTCATTGTCTCCTGGAGGTTTATTTATATATATTCTCCTGTTTTGAATACATTTGATTAGCAAATTCGAGGAATTCGTCTGCCCGATCTTTATTTCTAAATAATAGGAATGTGTCATCAGCACATCTGCTTTATAAAAAAGAGGGTGACAAGCCGCAGGACAGTCGTCCAGCAACTGCTCCTCCAGCCCAGGGAGCATATGAAATTATTAGCAAAAGTGGGGGCCTAAGGTGGACCCATAAAAAATGAAGGCATTGTCCAGCTACGCCAACTGAAGTAACTTTTTAAATTCCGAGATATTGAAATAATTAATAACATCTGGGTTCGGATAAATTCGATTTTAAATTATTTCGATTCTTTCTTCCACAATGATATTAGTAAAAAAGGATTCGACATCCAGACTAGCCATAAAAAGGTCATAGTCTTGTGGTAAACTCCTTTCTTCAAAATTTTCCCAATCTTTTATGCCATACTCATTAGTAGTTAATTGAGCTAAAAGTGGGACAAGAAATTTGATCAATTTATAATAGGGGGTGTCATATGAGGTGAGTATGGGTCTCAATAAGAAGTACTTTTCCCGTATAAAGACTAGTAGGTCTTTTGGGCTCTTTAGAAAACTGATTATTCGATCCTCTACTTTAAAGTTGGTTGAGGACTGAGGTTCACCTACTTTTTTTTTAATTTTGTTTCTTTTCACAAAATATTTAACATTTTTGATACATGACCCTGTTTATTTAGTATTACCGGATCTTTTCCTTTATCTGGTCTGGTTATTATCAACTCATCATGTTTACCCAATTTTTTTTTAGAATATTTAAATCATTTTTAGGAAAGAATGGTGTCTATCGTGTAGTTAAGTTATAAGTTTTCTGGGCTAACCGTTGCATTTGAGTATGCAGACTTGCAACTTCAGTCTGAGTTCACTCTACGTGTCTCTTTTATTTGCTACAGTGAGTTCCCTATTTCTTACATCAGCTAATAAATCAAGCTAATTTAGCTGTAATAGTTCTATTGTATCTCAGCTGGAGCTAAGAATATAAAATGTAATATATAACAATATGTTTGCAAACAATCTAGGACAAATTAAAGATTTGCCTAGAGACAGATAGAATGAGAGAAAAAGTCATCAAAACAACTTTTCGAGAAGCACAATGGGCTAAAATGCACTAATATGTATGGGTTGAATTGATTTTAAAAAGGAAAATTGATATATTGATTTTACAGCATGACTGCCTTTTAAGAATTTTGGTTGTCCACATACAGAAGTTTATCCCCTATTATTTTATACTTTATATTTTTGTTCCTCTTTTATCTTATTACGAAACTTTCTCATATTCATTTCTAATAGGAACAATTTAAAAAATTTTCTGAGAGTTTCATAAATTCAATAAATGGTGATACCAAATTGTCCAAGATTTTGAAGCTGTAGGGTTTATACTACCTTCCTAATAAGTTTAGGAATCTTTCAGTCTGTTCGAAATCGTTCTTTCAATACGGAAGTGAACTAGTATTATTTGTTGTTCAAAGCACTTAGGTACGTGGTGTAATAAAGGGCTTTATTAAAAAAAAAAAAAAAAAAAAAAAAAAGGGTTTCCTCTGAATAACAATGTAAAATTGGCTCGAATAAAAAAGAATTTTGAAATCGCTGTTAAATGAACTTTACTCAAAAGAATATATGTAGTTGCCTGGACCAACTTTCTAAGATATACAGGAAGTGGTCAGCCACAGAGTTATTTAGGATTCACAGTTGTGAATAGCAGTTGGTTTGCCAAGCGCATATTCGGCCTCTCTCTCTCTCTCTCTCTCTCTCTCTCTCTCTCTCTCTCTCTCTGCGTTCGCTGGGCTAATAGAGGACTTGAATTGACTTCTCACCTCCGTTCATGGTTGAAGGTTTAGCGTAAAACACATCGAAGTATAAAAGTTATATATATTTTGCTATCTATTTACAAGTTGAGGCACATCTTAGAGATAGGAGCTCTTTTGAATGATTCTTGAGTAGATGAGAGATAGGAGTAGAATGTAAAAGAGTTCACAATTTGATCCTATGAAGAAGTAAGATTGTACAAACTGACATGTATACATGACTTTTGGGGTCATGAGGAAGAACAATAGATCCAAGGTTCGATCTAGATTCTCATTGGAGTTTGGGCGGTCACGTTGACCAACGGAACTGATGAGGTGTTTGTTTATACGAAATATGGTGAATCGGTATTTGCACACAACCTGAGTGCACTAGTTAATTTTGGGAGTTTTTCCTCATTGGCCTATTATACAGAGCATAGCAAAATTTTTATAATGGAATGGGGTGCATTTCCATTTTGTGTGTAATTATATTACATATTGCTCGGCCACTACGCAATAAAAATACACATGAGGTCTACTCAGCAATGCGGTTGCAAATAATATTCTTAAACATAATGTGGTCACAAGGTTAACCTAAGAACAAAAGATACTGAGAGATAATACACGTGCTAAAATGTATAGTAAAAGATAATAATTGTGCTGAAGTTTATACATAAGATGATACTTGTGCTGCAGCAATAACGAAGATACACAGAGCCGAAAAATGAAGGAACTTGCCACATATGTTAATTAATTAGAAATACTAATGCATTTTTTGTAGTTTTACATGACTTTTAATACATGTATAGGTATGATTATATGGTTATACACACACACACACACACACACACACACACACACACATATATATATATATATATATATATATATATATATATATATATATATATATATATATATATATATACGTGTTATGATTATTAGAGTGAATTACTTTAAGGAAACGGACCGCAGCTATCATTGCTGTTGATATGGTCATGAATATAATGAAATAAATGTCAGGTAATATTTTTGCTTACAAGTATATTATGTAATAACGCATATTGTCTGTCTGGAATATAAAAAAATCTATCCTGTATTCTTCTCTCTCTCTCTCTTATATATATATAAATATATATATATATATATATATATATATATATATATATATATATATATATATATATATATATATATATATATATTGTACTGACGATCTATCGCTAAAACATGCGTTATTTTATAATGTCGTAGAGCTGGCGGGAGGAATGAAAGGAGTCCACCTAGGACTTTCGTGTATTCTTCACACCTCCTCAGGGTCAAGTGATACGAAAAATCATTATTTCTCACAAACACGCCTCTGTAGCAGCAATACATAACATAAAAACTGTCACACTACTATTTTAAAAAGTAATTTTCTAAACATGGTGTTTGCAAGTAGTTTATCCGGTTTGTACATCCCGGGGCTGCTGTTGATCAAATCTACACGATTTTTCTTGATCATACATGACTCAACAATGTTTCGTTTTGTGATGTCTTTACAGAACATGATGTCTTTTGCTTCTTTCTAATTCATGGTGTGGTTGTACTCATTCATATGTTGAAACAAACTGCTTGCAATATTCCCCAGTCTGACATTATATCTAAGTTGCTTTAATCTTGTTTCGAGATCCTTTCCACTTTGTCTCACGCACATTTTATTACACTAATTGCAAGGGATCTCATATATTCAGTCACTCCTGTAGAGAGGAATTGCTCATTAGCGTGTTCTTAAGTTCATAGTTCTTCAAAATGACATTGACATTAAATGGTCTCAACAGCCCAGGGATGGTCATAAACTGGTTACAGTATGGTAAAACAAGAAGGGTTTTCTTATTTTAATCACTCCTACCACCAGCTTCATCAAATGTTTTTCTTGCTTTACAGAAAGCTCTGTCAGTTAAATCACAAGGGTTGCTAAGACTTGCTGCAATGTCTCTGACCTTCTGAAGCTCAACTTTGAGGAAGTCAGGGCAACTGACCGGCAGCGCCCTTAAAAAAAGACGAAAATACCATCCTCTTCGTTCTCGGATGATGGTTAGAATAAAAATGTATGTATAAATCTACATTTGTAGACTTCTCTACACAGAAAAACTAAAATTTCTATCATTCCTTACAGTTAAAACATCTGAAAACGCCAACTTATTATCTACTTCAATTTCAAAGGTGAATTTATAGAAGGTACCAGGCATTTAATACCATTAAGAAGCTCTGTTCATTTTTGTAAACAGGCCAAGCACAAAATATATCATCAACGTACCTAACCCACAGGATACCTTAAGGAAGTATCCTTGGTAAGTACCTACTTCAGAAAAACTCCAGATGAAGGCTACCAAGTAATGGAGGTAACTGATTGCCCATTGCCATACCAAATTTTTGTTCATAATGATTTTCACCAAACACAAATTTACAACCTTTTACACACAATTCTATCAGCTTAATCGTAGAAGACCTGTCCCAAGAGAAAGTATATTCTTTTATTTCTTCCTTCATAAATTCAAGTAGTTCATCTACAGGTACTTTCGTAAACAATGAGCTGATGTCAAAACTAATTGACTTAAAATGATAAGTAAAATTAAATCTTCTTAACCTACCTATAAAATCCACATTATTTTTCATGGACACACATGATATATTACCAAGCATTGGAGACAACTTGTTAACAAGCCGCTTCGACAGTTTATAAGTACAAGAACCTACAGAGCTTATAATGGGTTTAATAGGATTGTTTTCCTTATGAGTTTTGATAACTTCATATGAATATGGAAGAGTTGGATTTATGCGTGTTGCGTGTGCGTTTGTGCGTGCGCACGAGCCCTCTAGTATGTGTGCCTTTGTTTATATTGAGTCCAAGTGGCCTGTTAACTTCTCAGTTTTCTTACAGCTTTTTTGATATGCTCGTTACTATTGAACTTGAATTCAGGGGAGAAACAAATGAAGACACCTTTCCTTCTAGATATTGTTGACCACAGTGTAGATGTACATGAACTAGGTAGGTAGTGATAGAATCCTGACATTTGTATGAATACATGGATGATTAGATGATGTTGCTTGAATCGGCAAAACAATAAAAAATTTAATTTAAATTTTTAGATATACTGCTAAACAACGAAACAAACAAGTATAACGCACAAGCAATATGCACTAAGGCTACGAACATCGGACTCTGCCTGAACAGGAAAGGTGAATGCCCAAAGGCCAATAAAAGGTCTGTAATCCGTTCATATGTACGGCAGGTCTTTACCCGCTGCATCACGTGGAAGACGACACACCTGGGATTAGACAGGTTACAGCAGCTACTCATAAACAACTTATTCGAAGACAACATAATACAATCAGAAATACGCGTTTTTGACCGATAATATAAGCAAGACAACGCCGCAGACCAATACGACGAGAAGACAGGACAACCGATAACAATATAATAAAACTAAGAATGAAATGATGGGTTGAGTCTATCATATATAAAGAACAATGATATGCAATACATGTTCTCTCGATAGGTAATTTAATGAAAGACATAAAGATTAGTAGGTGAAAATCAAATAAATTTAAATTACACATACTCTTAACACACTATGTACTGCTACATTGTCATGAGTGAAGGTAAAACATTGAAGCTATAACTAATGGACTTTGTGAGTTTGAGAAAAATGTTTTAATAAAATATTATGAAATAGATGGCAAGATAGTGTGTGAAATAATAGAAAATTTATACTAATGTTTAACGTTAAGATAAGGCAATAGTGAAGGGAGATGGGGTTGGCTTTGTCTTGTCCTTCACATTCTCCCGCCGGATAATATTGTCAGTTGAACTTCCCTGAGCACGAGAAGAGTTGAAAGACCCTGACCTACTTAGAGGTGGATTACTCTCATATTTTATCAGTCTATTCTTAATCGTATTTTGAAAGGAGAAGAACACAAAGAAAATGACCAAAAGCATAGTTTTCTATCGCAACACTTTTGTTTCTTTCCTTGAGCTCTGTAAAACAGGACAAATAAAATCTAGCTTAAATAAAGAATCCCCTATTAAGGTATATAGTTACTGTATCCCTTAAAGATTCTGGAGATAAGAATTGAAATAAAATAAAAGAAAATGACCTTATCAGAATTGTTACATAACGATAAAAACTCAGTCATCTATTAGCGAACATAATTATACTAAAATCTTACCCTTTTATTGTCCGGAACGAGCCTTTACTTTTCTGAAGAGGGTTAATCTAATACAGCATATCTATCTGCTCTTTTCAGGAAGCAACGCTCCTTTAATTCTGATGTACATTTTTATGTGCGGTCATTCTTTCACTTCTGAAATCATTCATCTTTGGTGGGTTGTTCTGATCTTATAGTCGTTAGGTATTCCATTTAACAAAAGAAAATATAATGCCGAAAATTTCTCATATTTTTCATAGAACTGCAAAAAGAAATGGAAAAGATACGGACTCTGTAGTACCGAAAGGAAAATTAAAAGAATATAAAAAAGAGAAATATAAAAATAGAATCTGATGAAAAATAGTACCGTGCTTTGATTAGAAAAACAATCGGAAGAACCCAACATGGTAAATAAATTGAATGTTACAAAAGAGTAGATAGAAAAAGATCGAGTTTTTTATTTTCTTTTTTTACTTATAAAAAAAGAGTATATAGACAACAAAATGCACGAGACAGAAAATACGAAGAACCTCAAGTACACACAGTGCCAGGAAAAAAAATTAATGTATAAGTGTTAAACACTCTTAATATTTATTCCTTTAACAGATATCAGTCACATTAATTTTGATAAAGGGTATGCTTTGTTTTTGTTCTTGATTATCTATCCCCTTGACGTAGTTTCGTTTATTCTGATATTATTTATAGTTCTTCCCATTTATAATTAGTGAATTTATCTCTTCTTTTCTTCATGGCTAAAATACTGACATATTTTCATTCTATTTTCCTAATCTTGTCATTTATATTTTGCATTTTTTGGGGTACCTAATAACTTAATCGTTTACCCAGCTGTAGGGAACTCATTTGTCGGTAGCTCATAAAATTTCGAGTTTTAGCCTCCTTGACCAGGCATAGGTATTCAGTTTACTAAGGAACGCCAATGATTCTCATGAGGAGTTTGCAAGGTTTTTAAGTGTAACAATTGAATATTGTTGATTATAACGTAAATATTAAAAGCTATGAGCGATAAACTGCAGTTGTATCTCTAAACTATTGAGATATAGCTTATCTAAAATGTAATTTTCTTTTCAGTGCAATGATGTGAAATTTACTGTTTCATTTCTTTTATTGTCGTTTATTTTTTTCCCGGATGCATGGATTCCCATCATGAGTTCAAAGTGAGTCTGGCTATGGGATTTAGTTGCGACCCTTTTCGAATGAATTTCGTCAAACAGTTTTCAATTTCTGAGGCCCAGTGAAGTTTGGAAAAGAAAAGTGATATCTGTAACTCTAGAAGCATTGTTAAATGGATATGCAACTCTGAGTAAAAGCTATAACAGAGAGAACAAAAAATAAGTGATTACAAATAAGGATTACAAAAATAAACAACTAATGAACCTATATACGGTATTTTAAGCCGATCTAACAATGACATTCGTCAAAATGTTATTGACTGAGAAATGGTGTGTATTATAATGCTTTCGCGTCTACATGTACGTATTTAACATCAACCAACTGGTAATGTCTGTTCCCTTGATCCTTTTCAAATCCAAAGTGTATATATGAAATAATCCTAAAAAACCCAGACAGAAATATTTCTATAATGTGGGACCTAGTTTTTGTATCTCTAATATATTTTTACCAGTAATTGAATATCAATGTTTGATGCGTTTTATTTTGGTAATGGCTGGCGGATTTTACATATGAAATCGTATCAATCATTGTTGAATAATTCTATGCTTTAAATATGCTCTTGCAACGTAATTTGTTTATTTCATTGAAATATTTTAAATCAAAGTTTGTTGTTCGTTCACAAATTTATTATGATCGTCATAACCAAGACTTTTACCATGAAAATTATCCGGACTACTTTGTATATTTTAGCGTCGGAAAGTTTTTAGTCATAATTGCTTCATTTATTTTAACAAATTGCTATATCATCGCTTAAGATATTTGTGATTAGATTTGTCTGTTTTTCGCACTGCAGTGTGTGTGTGGGGTTTGTGCGCGCGCGCGGGCATGCGCGTTTCTGTTTTTATGATGTTCAAGAATAGTTAATTTTCTTCGATTAAAATACTTTCTTGTTTCGTAACTGGTTACTTCTGCACTTGATTGGAAAAGAATAACCAATCCATTTCAATTCTGACTTAATCGCAAATTCCACCATTCATTCACGAGACCGACGGAAACTTGCCAGGAAAAGGAAGTCCCACAGATGGAATTCCTGGAAGAGATCAAACACAAAGTCGTCCATTCACGGCTGAAGTTTGGATCTGCTCCGGTTTCCATGCTTCATAAGGTTTAGGCCTACAAATGCGCTTAGAAATAGCAGGAACCCTATTTCTTTTCTTTATTTGATATCAAATGGACAGTAGTACACAGTACTACTAGGCTAGGCTGAAGGAATAAGAAGTTTTGTGAAAGGTAAATAGAGATTTGTTATAGCACAGAGTACGGAAATAACGATTTTTAAAAGAAGAACATAAATATATCCATTTACTGAATATGTAAAGATTTATTTGATTGCCGAGTAAGATTTATGGTTCATTTAGTTATAGTTCACAAACAGCACTATCTTTAATAATAATATAATTTATTACCAAAAGTAGTACCTTAACATGAATTAGTGAAAAATCAGTAATCTAATCATTTTGATCTGCATTATTTTTCCAGTCGCTGACCATTAGCCTTTCATTATATTGATTTTTTTTATGTATCTGTCTTTTTATAGCGCTCTCAAAATTGAGTTAATACTAAGTTTTCATTAAAAGCAAATTAAGACCTGTTAACATCAAAGTTACTCAGTTGGAATAATTTTTAAAAATATAATTACGGGGTCATTAAATCTCTCGGCATTAATAATGATGCCGTAAATAGGTTAAATATTAGTATAAATAACTTTATTTTTTACTTACTGGTTTCAGTTATGGTCGCCTATTATCGCCTAATACCCTTTTTAAGTCACAAACACATATATGAAAGCCATGGACAAGTAACGAAGCAGAGTATCTTTGTTTAACTGTTGCATCGAACTTACAGTACATTTCAAAACAAGGAAAATTAATATGAATGCAATTAAAACTTAAAGGCAAACCCTGTATTTTATATTGATATATGCATATATGCATATATATATATATATATATATATATATATATATATATATATATGTATATATATATATATATATATATGTGTGTGTGTGTGTGTGTGTGTGTGTGTGTCTGTGTGGGTTGTGTATATGTATGTATGTATGTATGTATGTATGTATGCGTATATATACATTTATATATATACATTGTAACTTAGTTGTCATCAATTAGTAGTTCGTAATTAAGTTTTTACATTTTAAATGTAAATATTTAAGTGTTGTATTCTTTCTTTATTAGTTTCATGTCTCCTCACTAGTGGTTATCTTGATGTTTTATGTTGGCTAACGATTGTCTCGTATTTTTCAAGCTGTGTTGGTTACGTGGGTGGGCTCTCTCGATATCCGAGGGATTGAGGTTTACTCGTGAAGAAGTTGCCTCAGTGTGTTTCTGAACCCCTACCTTGAAGGGTGCTTCTGTAGCTGCTAGATTGATTCCTCACAATATTTGAAAGTTGCTTCTGGACGCTGGGTAAGCTTCCATTGGGATTATCTTGCCCTGCAGCCTGGATATTATATTCATCACTTTGTGCATCGCACCCTTGGCTCAGTAAAAGCCAAGGGGACCTCTCTGTCCCAAGGTAATAATATTTATATCTATATTTTATTATTGTGATCATGGCCATTATTCCACTGCAGACGTCTTGAATGAACATCGTGGAACCCTGCCAACCACCATAGTTTCTTGGGACCAATTTTCCCTGCCACTCTGAGTTACTCTCCAGACGTGGAGAATAATTAATTTAATTTTCATTTGGGGTGTCTTCAAATCATAGGGTTTAGTGTATTTGTGAGGATATTCTTACTTTTTGCTTACGTCCTCCTTTCTGGACCCTCTCCCCTTTCTGTATGTATGTATTGAAGTCCTGTCCCTAAATGTGTAATTGTTTTCTTTTGCAGCCATTTAAAAGTAAGAGTGAGTGTTTTTCATTAATTATTGTATTATTGAGGTTCAGGTGTTTTTTCTGTCTGAGACTTAAGTATTGAAATTAAGGCTTTCTTCATGGCATTTTCTTTGTTCCCTTGAATTGCCTTTGCACACCTACTGAAGTTATATACTATTCCACCTTTTGTGGGCTTAGTATTGTGTTTCGTGAATACTACTTATTGAGATTAAACTGTGTATAGTGTGGTGGTAAACCAAACCATCACAAGTGGCGACCGTTTTGACAGGATCTTTCATTTCTGAGTATTCAGTGGTGTATGTAGAAAGGTAATTCTTAAGGTTGTGTTTTCAAGGCAGCATATTTTCACCTCCTCGTGTTTTGGTTGATAATTCAGTGTTTGTGTATAATTTTAGTGTACTATAGTGGGCATTATGTCGGTTATTAACGTATTAGAACTCCTTAGCGGAGAGGGATGGCAAGAGAGGCTTGCAGAGTTATATAGGGATAATTTGGAACTTGTAGCACAGCATTTTGAGTTGGAATATGAAGTATCTATAAGAAAGAGTTTTTTGTTATTGAAAATTTTTGATTATGTGAAAACTGTGAAGGCTGGTGGGGAACAAGAAGTGAAATCAGGTAAAGCTGTATTGTCTGTAGAAATTTTGGATAGGCAAATTGCTTTGATGAATTTGGAATTTGATATAGAAAAGTTTAAGGCAGAGTAAATAGAAAAGGAGAGACAGCATGAGACTACCATAAGAGGTACAGGTCCTTCTTCCCCTCCCACTTCCCCAAATAGGTCTTTAACGCCTGCTATTAATTTAGCGCAGGCTCTCATATTTGTGCCTAATATTGAGGAAAATAATGTAACAGAATTTTTTGTATCATTTGAAAGAATAGCAGCAAGGCTGGAGCGGCCCTAAGATTATTGGACCACTCTTATACAAAGTAAATTGGTTGGAAGACCTCAGAGGGTGTATGTAACTTTAGAGGAGGATCTGTCATCAGATTATGAGAGTGTGAAGGCTATTGCCTGGAAGACCTATGACTTAGTCCCTGAAGCCTATAGGCAACGCTTCAGGAACTTACAAAAAAGCAGGGAGCAAACTTTTGTTGAAGTTGCAAGGTCGGAGGAACAGTTTGCTAATGATTGGCTCAACTCCAAGTAAGTGGTGGGTTTTGATAAATTGAAGGAATTAATGTTGGTGGAGGAGTTTAAGAGGTGTGTGTCGGATAAACTGAAGGTTCACCTCGAAGAGTTAAAACTTGAGACCGTTAAGGAGGTAGCCATTGCTAGTGATGAGTATTATCTATCTCATAAAAATGAGTTAGGGGGAGTAACGACAAATGTTAAGTCTGGTTGGTTTAAAATGAGTTAGGGGGGGTAACGACAAATGTGAAGTCTGGTTGGTTTAAAACGGGTAGGAATAATAATTCTAATAATAATAATCCTAGGATGTTTACCAGAAATAATTATAGAGGTAATAATCAAGGTACAGATCAGGGTAATGCTAATAATATAAATTTTTCTCCTAACAGAAGTAATAGGAGACCTTATATATAAAAATCCAGAGAAATTAAAGACACTGACGTGCTTCTTTTGCAATGAGAAGGGGCATGTAATGAGCTTGTGTTATGCGATTAGAAAATCGCAAAAGGCTGATGGGAGGTCAGTGATGGGTGTAGAAAAGAGAGAGAGAGAGAGAGAGAGAGAGAGAGAGAGAGAGAGAGAGAGAGAACCCGTCTCAACAAGGACCACTGGCCAATGACTACGTGGTTGTTTGGAAAAGTATTTGTCTGTCGGTAGTGTCTCGTCTGCAAATTCGTCCGAGAAAAGACAAGTAAGCATTTTGCGTGATACTGGAGTAGCTCAATCTTTGATTCTTAGGGGGGCATTGCCGTGTAATTTTGTTTCTGAAAGTGAGGAATTCGTGTTATTGTCTGGTTTTCCTGATACGGTAACATCTTGTCCTATTGAAAATTTCAATTTAATTTACCCTTCCTTTGCAGGGAATTTGAAACTGGCCATCGTTCTAGTGCTAGGATTGTTGACGCTGCAGAGTCAATAATGGATACACATTTAAGTACTTTAGAACGTAGTGATAGCGTAACTGTAGATCTTGAGATTCTGAATGAATTGGATCACTGAAGAGCTTATTAAAGCTCAGAAAAAGGATTTCTTGGATCTCCCTATTGAGTCAGGCGATGTGTCTGATATAACTGTTCCCAAATTTAAGATAATTAATAATATTTTATATAGGTTGAGTACGTAGGCCTATGGAGGCTGATAATATTGATTATGACATTTTGAAACAGATAATGGTTACTTTTGTTTACAGGAATTAATTAATATCACTGTCACATGAAAGTGGTTTGGCTGGGCATCTTGGCATCAGGAAGGAATCGTTCATAAAAAGCAAATTGTGTCCTAAAGACAAACCCCCACCCACCCTGAAAACTGAGTTTGTATACCGTTCTTTGAACGCCCATTTTACCTCACACTCGATTACCAAGGACCAGCCTAACCAAGAGTGCCACCAGCTGTGCCTACGGAACACTACCTCTCCTACCAGCACCATGCAAGCTGAGGACTATAAAGCATTTACTGTGATTGGGAAGGGGAGGGGATTAACAAGACAACCCTTGTTTGACTGGGTCTTAGAAAAGGTAGCTGCTGCAAAGAAACAGAGGGAGGACGAACAATCAAGAAAGGATAAAAGGGAATAACAAGAAAGAAAGGGTAAGAGGGAAGAACAACAAAAACTGGATAGGATTGAATGGGAAGAAAAGCAACAGGCCCATGAACTTCAGATGGCCCAAGCTGGTGCTGGTAGTCCCACTCAGACCCGCAGCACACCCTCACTTGCCCAGACTCATACTTTCATGCCCAAATGGTCCGAAGCTGACCCTGAGGTGTGGCTAGATTAGGAGGAAAGGGTACTTAGCACATACCCATTTGCTCCTGCGGAAGTCTTTCTACACATGGGGATATATCTCGGAGGAAGTGCAGAAAGTGATTGCCAAAGTATATGAAATCACCCCCAGACTTTGGAGACAGCGCTGGCAAGACCAAATAGGAAGGGGGCCAGACCTAGTCTGAATGGGATTGGACCAATCGGGCAAGGCTCTCAACAATGGATAGAGTCCCTAAGTGCCTCTTCTGCAGTAGATATTATAGAAAGATACAAGATAGAAAGCTTCCTGTACTATGCCCCTTCTGCACTCACCACACACATCTGTGGGAAAGCTCCCATAGGCACACTTGACCTTAGTGCCACCGTCTGGTGCTGTGCTGTCGTCCCAAGTAACGTGGAAACACCTAATTTAAGACCACATAAACTTCGTTGTAATGCCTCATCAAGACAAACTAACTGAATACCTTTGACCTCATAAGGTTATTTTTAAGTTAAATGAATGCTTATTTTAAGAATTAGCTTAAGGAAATTATTTAAAGTTATTATTGTATTAATGATTACGATAGTTTATTCATACATCTTTAACGCAATCATTTTTTAAAGTAACAATAATTTATAAGCTGTAGATACTTTAAAAAGCGAATTGTGTTACTCTGTGTCTAACATAAATATTGAATTTACCATCAAGCATCTTGCAGACATCCTTGTAGCATAGAGAAGCCTATTTTTAATGAGAGCATTATAAAAGAAGTAAATAACATAAAACATTGTAAGCCGAATTACTTGGATTGGTAGACATTCCCACCTGAATGAAGGTGGGATATGTCAACTTACGGGGGAATTGCTGGCAACTGGCCTCCCAAAGCTTTATAGTAGACTACATAAATTCAAATAATAAACATGTTTTCACTTAGTATTGACTGACCAGGAAGGTTGTGGAAGCTCTTGGGCCCTCCCCATATCCTTTAATTGCACCCTCTCTCTCTCTCTCTCTCTCTCTCTCTCTCTCTCTCTCTCTCTCTCTCTCTCTCTCTCTCTCTCTCTCTCTCTCTCTCTCTCTCTCTCGTTGACCTGTGATTGCTCTGAAAATGTTGGTTTAAGAGACACCTGCCGTTGGAAATTAACCTTGTTTTTGGCAAGGTAATCGACGTTGGGGATTAATAAAGAGAAAGTACAAGCTGAACACATCACGTGACCTTTCTGATTCACCATAAGGGGCGTGGAATCAAACAAAAGGGCATTGAGAACGGCGCATGGGAAGTAATCAGAAACCAAATGCATAAAAGGACGAACGCGAGAAAGAAACAAGAAGTGCCATTCCTGGAGCAAAAGGAGCATCATTCCTTTGCATAATCTGCCTTCTTCAGAGCGCCATTTTTCTTTATCTCATGGTTCACTGTTGGACCAAAGTCTATTTGTAGTAAGCCCATTAACTAAGTCCTCCTCCAACCCTCTTCTATGCTGAAGCCATCTCTCCTACAAGGTAAAGTGTTCTGTAATACAGAAGTTTTTATCAGTCACGAAATCCGTATTTTCCGCCAAAACTTCTGGCTTTTATTTCAAGTGGCAGTGTTTCATATCATCCTCGCCTTACCAGTGCAGTGTTAACGTTAACTTTTAATAATAAGTTCTTTGCTTGCTTGGAAGTCGTATGTCCAAGGCATCCTTTGGGACCTTCAGTGCGCTGTCTTGTCCTATGCTTCATACCATGTGCCTTTTCTGGCCTTAATTCGTAAATTTCTCCGTTGCAGAGAGGACCTTACTTGTGGATTTCGCCCTTGATTGTGCTTTGTGTGTGTCATAGTCCCACAGCACCATTAATTTTGCAGTGAACATTCGCAAGGACAATTCATTCTTCTCCTTGTCCCTGTAATTTGATTATTACACAGGATTTGCTATCAGTTAGGTTGCCGTTCTAATCTTCTGATTGGTTTTAATGTAAATATATGTAATTTAAAGTTATCCTAGTGTTCATCTACAACAATGCCTTGATGAGTAGAACCCTCAGCCCCGTCAAACCCTCTTTGTTTTGCGTTTTTCCTAATCAAAAAGCAGTCAGATCCAAGGATTTCCTCTGGTAAGTATGCAATTCTCTTTATGAGTCCAAACATGCCCAGAGATTAGCATTTCCCAAGGTAAAAACGTTATATATATATATATATATAATATATATATATATATATATATATATATATATATATATATATATAATGACCGCACAAAATCTGGTTCTTCTTTTCTCCCTCCGACGCATCGCGCCTCTAGCTTTTTCTTTCACCTATGCTGCCCTCTATCGCTCATTGCAGGTAATAGAAGGGGACAAAGCAGGAAATTCGCTCTCACTCACTCCCCTAACACAGTTTGAGTTAGGTCACACCTGAGAACTACCCTCCGACCCGCGGGAAGCACTCCTGGCTCCTTGACTGGGCTCACATGCCTGTGTGTCCCCCACGTGAGAGCCCTTGCCTTACCAACGCTTTGGAGAAGTCGACTTCCTTCGCCTACATTGTTATTAGTTGACTTTTGTGAATAATATGCCTGGGTAGGATAACATTTAGCATAAGCTTAAAATCTTTTCAATCAATTCTCTTTTTTTTGCTTGTGTTCACTTATATGTAAGGAAATTTCCCGAGAGGAATATAAATAATTATTAGTGAGTAGAGTGTATCTTTTAAAAGCCCAAGGGAAAATTGTCATACTTATAATAAGTAGTTGTGAGCTAATAAGAGTAATGGTAGTGTTAAATGGCCGTAACAAATTACCTTAGTTTAAGTGCCTCAGAGGGGAGAGAGCGATAGAATTATCTCATGGTGAAAGCAAAGTTTCTCACCATTTCAACCACTTTAGGGTTGAAATGACTCTTAAGAAGGGGAGGAGTTGTGAATCCCATTTGCGTTAACCAGTTTAATCCATATTTAATACAAGCACAAAATCTGGTTCGCCTTTTCTCCGTCTGACGCATCTCTCTTCTAGATTTTTCTTTTGTCTGTGCTGCCCTCTATTGCTCGTTGTAGGTAATAAAAGGGGACGACACAGGAAATTTCCTCTCACTCACTCCCCCAATCCAATTTGAGTCAGGTCACACCTAAGAACTACCCTCCGACCCACGTGGAGCACTTCTAGCTCCTCGACTGGACTCATGCGTCTGTATGCCCTCCTTTGAAAGCCCTTGCTTTACCAACGCCTTGGAGAAGTCGACTTCCTTTGCCTACAATTTTATTAGTTGACTTTTGCGAATAATATGCCTGGGCAGGATAATATTTAGTATAACCTTCAATTTATTGCAATTATTTTTTTTCTTTTTGTTTCTCTTCACTTAAATGTAAGGAACTTTCCTGAGAGGAATTTAAATAATTATTAATGAGAATAGTGAATCTTCTAAAAGCCCAAAGGCAAATTGTCATACTTATAATTAGTGATTGTGAGTCAATAAGAGTAATGGTAGTGTTAAATGGCCTTAACATTAGTTTAAGTGCCTCAGAGGAAAGAGAAAGAGAATTATCTCAAGGTGAAAGCAAAGTTTCTCACCATTTCAATCAGTTTAGGGTTAAAATGACTCTTAAAAAGGGGAGGTGTTGTGAATCATCTCTGTTTTCACCATTTTAAAAGCACAAAATCTGGTTCTCCTTTTCTCCCTGTGACACATCCAAATTCTTTTTCTTTCGTCTGTGCTGTTCTATATCGCTTGTCGTAGAAAATAAAAGGGACAACACAGGAAATTTGCTCTCACTTACTCCCCCAACCCAGTCCGAGTCAGGTCACACCTGAGAACTACCCTTCAACCCACGTGGAGTACTCCTGGCTCCTTGACTGGACTCACGTGTCTGTATACCCCCCATATGAAAGCCCTTGCCTTACCGACGCTTTGGAGAAATTGACTTCTTTTGCCGACCTTTTTATTAGTTGACTTTTGCGAATAATATGCCTGGGCAGGATAATATTTAATATAACCTTCAATTTATTGTAATCAATTATTTTCTTTTTGTTTCTCTTCACTTATATCTAAGGAACTTTCTGGAGAGGAATTTAGATAATTTTTAATGAGTAGAGTGTATCTTCTAAAAGCCCAAGGGCTAATTCTCATACTTATGATTAGTGATTGCGAGTCAATAAGGGCATTGATAGTTTTAAATGACCGTACCAAATTACATTAGTTTAAGTGCCTCAGAGGAGAGAGAAAGAGAATTATCCCATGGTGAAAGCGAAGTTTCTCACCATTTCAACCAGTTTAGGGGTTAAAATGACTATTAAGAAGGGGAGGAGTTATGAATCCTCTTTGCTTTCACCATTTTCATCCCTATTCAATAAAAGCACAAAATTTGGTTCTCCTTTTCTCCTTCTGACACATCTTGATTCTAGCTTTCTCTTTCACCTAAGCTGCCGTCTATCGCTCGTTGCAGGTAATAGAAGGGGATGAGGCAGGAAATTCACTCTCATTCCCTCCCCCAACCCAGTTTGAGTCAGGTCACACCTGAGATCTACCCTCCAATCAGAGTGGAGCCCTTCTGGCTCTTCGACTGAACTCACGTGTCTGTATGCACCCCACATGAAAGCCCTTGCCTTACCGATGCCTAGAAGAAGTCGACTTCCTTCACATTCAGGAGAAAAGTAACATGCAAAATTGGGTGGCAATCTCCGTATATTTCATTTTCTTCCTTTTATCAGTGCTTGTGCAATCCTCTATAGTGATTCATCAATCACCACAGCTCTGCTCCCTGAAAAGAATCTGATTTAAGAGCTGTGGTTTCCTTGAATGTGGTTGTGTTCATATTCCTCCCCTTTCGGTACAGTAATGGTTTGAGGAGTAATTCAGTCTTTCTTTGCCCTTTGAGGAATCTTACGATTTATGTTAAGCTCATATCCGACCCCACCCCTTACCGCTCAAGTATTTATATGAAGTTTGTATTGCAGGTCTACTACAAATTCCTGCTTTGAAGGTGAATTTTCCCTGTCCTTCTGCTCTGGGCCCAAAAATTGCACACTTCAAATCATCACTGGACATGTGCTCATTGCTCCTAGCAAATAATCCAGTTTTTGGCTTTATGTTATGGTCATTAGTGTCCATAAGGGCGCCTTTAAATTAGTAGAGAAATGTTAAATTGTAAATACATTCCACTATAAATTTAAGTCTAGGAGTTTCCTTACAATTTTTTCCTCACGTGTATTTAGCCTTCAGCTGACCCCCTGTTTTTGTATCTGATTAGGCTGATCGGTCTCCATGTTAATCGCAGTCAGAGAATAAAACCATCCGCCGCAGGAGTGATCAGACTTAATTCAGATCAATGGTTACCCTTTTACCAGAATTTTCTCAGTAAAGATCAATGTTAAAGTGATTTCATGAGAGAAAAGGGAACCTGAAATTCTAGCGCCATAAGCACATAAGAGCAAAAGGAAGGAAGAAAAACCTCACAGCCAGGTAAGAGTATCTTTTAATTTTAGGTATTAATTGTTAAGGAAAAACCAAATGTGGTTGCCACGTTTTTCAGTTAGGAATAGGAAGCTCAGAATTGTATGTATGCCAAATTTACCTACAAGAGAGAGTTTTGACTACTAACCATTAGATTGGTAATATGGGTGAAAAAAGGTAGCTAGGGAAAGTGCTAAAACTATCTAGGAAGCAGTGCCAGGATTCCCTTGCAAAAAAGAAATTGATTGTGAAAATTTCGTGTCGAAAGAGATCACATTGGCTAGGCATGTGACTGAACTCCCATTCATTTCTTCATTTTATTCATTTTTTCCTTTGCCTTTCGTGTAAGTAGCGTTGTTCAAGCAACACTGTAAGAAATTATTTTGTATAAGGCATTGAATAAAGGGAAGTAGCTTTATTTTTTTAATGATAACATGGGCGATTTTGAACAAGCCATAACACTTATATCATCGAAGTAAGGGACGCGGGTTAGACGGGAGACAACGCATGTACAGACGGCCAACGAAGAATTGGCGTAGTTTCTTAATTCATTGTTCGTTATGGACATATTGCCATATGCAGGTGCCAGATTATTTACTTCACAATAAATAAAAAACATTCCTATCAAAGGTGGGCTATACTTGAAATAAAATTAACATTAGAATTGAGTAGACTTATCCATGTATTAAAGATAAATTATTTTGCAAAGTAAGGAAAATATATACCGATGGGTCCACGATTTCTAATTTTTAATTCTCAACTCTAACTTCGTGACAGCATACCGAAGATTTTGATTTGAGGTTGGCTTGCTGTCGCTAGAGTCTTGACTCAACGTATCGTACTGCACTGGGGTGCTGTCATTTCGTCTCCTACAGCCGATAAATAATACATCAAGCGTTAACATTCTTTGAAAACTGTGTTTAGTTAAACTAATTTTGTCCTTTGATCATAAAATAATTTGCATGACACAATTTAGTGGCCTAAATTGGACTTCTGATTTTCCCACATGGATTTGCCTAGGTCTATTTTCAGCAGTATACTTTCTCGGATACGTAATATTAATGAATATTTAAATCGACATATATATATATATATATATATATATATATATATATATATATATATATATATATATATATATATATACATACATACATATATATATATATATATATATATATATATATATATATATATATATATATATATATATATATATATATATATAATCTGCTTGATTTGACTATTCCCGTTATTCTTGTTTTATTAGCCATGTTCGCCTTACTTCTATCCTTTTCATAATTGCTTAACATAATTGACTCAGACCTAGCTATTCAAAATCAAAAAGTAATCATAAGAAAATCAAACGAATATAATTCAGTCTTATTTTTTATCGAATTCCTTGCATATCATCCTGTTTCATTTGGACACCTTGGAAAGCTGTGGGAGTCAAAACTGACGAATACATTAAGAAAGGCTTATACTTTCCTTAAAGCTTTCTTAGGTTGATTTTTTGTAACTGTTCATTTCTTCTAAATAGAAATTAATTCAAATTAGTTTCACATGTATACCTACTAGACCTACTACAATAAAGCATATTATAAGTAGCTGAAAGGATAAGAAAATATGAAAGGTGACGTTCTCGTTTAAGTCTATTTCATATGTTTTTTTTTTCTTTCAAGAAAAAACCTACTCCTTTAATCAAGGGTTGCTCTTTGACGGCTTCAGGGTGTAACACGAGTGTATGCACATATTTTGTGGAATGAAAGATAAAGTTTCTTTGAACAGAAAATAATTTATAAACATGCATTTTAAGACGTCCGTTGTTGGTGCTGGAATTTTAAAATAACCGTTATCATTAGTGGTGCTTTCACGAGGAGTTCGTAGTGAGAACTGAGAAGTCGGATCTAGTCGCCTGAGATGTAGAAGAGAGCGGAGGTGGCGTATAGGAGTGATGGAACGATTAGGCCGATGTTAATAAAGCTATCTCCCAATAAAACGTATTCTTTAGGTTTTGAAGAAAAAAATGCATGCAGCATTGAAACCGTTTCCCTCCCTATCCCGTGGTATTCACTGGCTACCGATAAAAAAAAACAAAAACTAAAGAGTAAGCCTAACTGAATCTCTCATTCATCAAAGATATGTTTGCTTATTCATAGACTTATTCATTAGACAACTACCAAAGACTTCAAGAGTAGATTTAAAAAATCTCTTCCTCTCCATCTTAAGTTTTCATCAGGACACCAGTCATAAGCAATGTCGTGACGAGGCACTAGAATTCAAAGTTCACAAATGAATGCTGCTCAGCAACATTTACACTACTGTATTGTCTTGCTCTCATGTGTGCTTCGAGGTGTTCCACCTCTAGGCCCATGTTCTAAATTTTGCCGTTTTTTAAACAATTTTCTATTCATCTATGTATGGTTCTTTCTGGTTTATTAAGCTTTCTTGATATCTCTCCAACAGGAACTTGCACTGAATGCAGTGCAATAATTCTCTCGCTCATTGAGGGATGTTTCTTAGACCGATAAATGACACATTGACATTAAATTCCCGTGCACATGATATCAAAAGCAATAGAGTGAGGTCGCCTGGTTCACGCTGTTAATTTTTTCTTTTTGTTTTTAAATTTGATAGCATTTTGTGAGATTCCAATGTTTTCTGTAAAATTAACAAATGGAAATATTCAACTACCTTGAACTTAATATTGAAATGATTAAAATTTAAGGACTATGTTTATGCGATACTACTAGTGATAGGTGTCTCCTATCTATTTGTTAATGTATATCCTATGGTTGTGATATGACGTTTTTTATCACTTCGTTTCGTTCACGTCAAGTTTGCTATATGGAAAATAGTTTGTTTTACACAATAACAAATAACATAATGTTCTAAAGATATCAGTGACTGTTTTTAACGTCATACACATGATTGCTTCCATTCCTTTTTGAAAAGAAAAATAGATAAAATGAAGCATGAATCTGGTGCCGTCAGGCAGTGGTGAACGAAAAATTATGAAACTCTGCCACGAGTTTTTTGGACGACAGTACACACTGACATTCTCCAAGGCCATTCATCCAAACCAACCCCCCTCCCTCCTAGCCTATCACTTGTTGCCTAGACAGTCACTGACCTTGTGATTTTCCCACAATAAAGCTAGAAACTAAAAGGGGTAGACGACAATAAACTGTTTTTTAACGGGGTCTGAACTGAGAAAAGTGAGTGATAATGTCATATAAAACCCATTTCAAAAGTACCCTAACGTGCGTAAAGAGACTAATGGGTAGATGAGTGAGCAAAATACTAAGAATCCGTGCTGAAGGATACACGTACCGTATAACAAACTAAGGGAAACTATATAACTTTGCGTCTTTGTTACGCCACATTTCTCATACATAAGGTGGTTATTGCAGTGTGTACTATTTTTACGTCCTGTGATGGATAATTTGGCATATTTTTATGCCTATCTCATAACAGTGAAGGATTGCTGTTATTCTTATAGCCCGTAACCGATCCATTTACCTTTGCGAATTCCATTACCGTCTGTCGACAGGTTATCGATTTTCCGGTCCAACTTGACCATTGGTACTGTTTCCCTCAACATTGGTATATGCAAACCCCCTTCACAGTCCGTGGCATCTTGTATGGGTTTTGCATTATTGGGTTGACTGGTTAGATTTAATAGTCTGGGAAGCGACATTTTCACCCTCGTGACAAATACTTTCACCGTATTTTTACATATAGTCGTATTTCATTTCAGTCTGGTTGACTGCTTTTTTCAAATAATCCGAAAGACCGATATCATTTTTCCTTCGCCCCCATGACAAATAATTTTGCCTTATTTGTATGTGTGCATCT
>NC_087209.1:46041519-46059019 GCF_015104395.2 Macrobrachium nipponense | reverse complement strand
TATATATATATATATATATATATATATATATCGTGTGTGTGTATGTGTGTGTGGTGCGTGTGTGTGTGTAGAGAGAGAGAGAGAGAGTAATAATTTTTCATCAGGACATTAAGAAAATCACGATTACAAACTCCAGTCACGAATTGTTCCTTGGGTAAGCCTTCTCTACCCGGAGAGGTGATCATGAAGATAAACGATCGTCATAAAACTCTGAAATATTCGAAGTTTCATCATCATTCAGAATTTTCTGAGGGCGAAAGTTTAAAATAGATCTACTTTTCTATGAAGGACAATTTAAACTATTATCTGCTGTTTCAGATTTTCTTCATATCTATAACTTTTCATTCTTTATTTTTGTTATTCTACAGTATCAGCGGCTTCTGCGCACTTTCTCGTGGAACTCAAAACACTTGTCTCCGTGAATCTTTTTAAAATCCTGGATCAATGAAAAAACATATATTGTCATATTCATAAACAATGTTTCCGCTGCATGTTTATAATGACAAAATAAAATGTAGTAAAATGATAAACTAACTTACAATTATAAAATAAAATCAAGAAAAAAAAATCGTGATTAGTATAAATTCTATAGCATGTACTCGTTGAACGGTAATCATGATGAGAGGAAAAATATTCTATTGAATGGTATATGTCATTGTAAAATATTCACATGGACTTTATTCCTTTGATAATAATTATGCCAAAACATAATTGGCTTTTCATTGTAGTTACTCTTGATCTTATCTATTCGAGAATTTTTATATTCGGTTCTGTGAGCAAAAATATACCGATCTTTTCTCAAAGAATACTGATGAACTCATCGACATGTCAAATTTCACTGATCATAACCTTTATCATTTAATTTTTGTGTAAATGGAATAATGCAAGGACATCTCTATTTCTGAAAAATATAGTTAGAGGAGATATGTTATTTATTTGGATATGCTTATAAAATATTCCATCTTTTGGCGGGATCACAAGCAAAGCAAAGGTAGCAACAAGATCTCCCCACATTTTCTTTACCGAACACGGCTGACGAATAGTTCCCCCAGCCACACTTTCCCCTTTACGCTACTAATTACAATTGGTTCAGTGAGATAAATGAAACACAAAAATTCTCAGAACACACGTACCCACCATATACTTGACACACTCAGGTGAGATGCTGTGCTGTTCACTGGATACGGTCGTCGGGACACAAACTCATCCACTGGCACCAAGCACCAGACCAATAACTGCCGAATACTTATACCAAAGAACCAAACAAGCACCAACACCACACAACTCAAATATAACACGACAAATCACCACACGAACAAACACCAATCAACTTCATGAGTTCTTAACAACAGAAAAATACAACAAAACACTAACACAAACAAACACCAATCAACATCAAGATTACACAACAACAGAAAAAGCACAACAAATCACTAACTCAAACAAACATCAATCACATCAAAGACAACTTGACAAATTAACACACAAACAACCGCCAACGCTGTCTCCAACATAAATCCTCACAAACATCAAACCCAAAATCAAATACAACAGACACTCTTCAGCTCAACAACAATCAGACTGACACACACACAACTACTATGCAGCACCAAAATCGATCAAATCAGACAATAACAACTGACCCTCAACGGACTCCTTATAGTTGGAGAACCAGGTGGATTTTATTCACACTATTGAGTACAAAAGGTTTGAGTGTGTAATTCTATTATAAATCACCTAACAATGAAAGAAAGGGGCCTCTTAAGTTGCACAATCCTGGGCTTTGGTCCCTGAGGGTCTCAAAAGGGGAACCAAACATCCAATTAAACAAACTTTCGAGTACAACAACCGCTTCAAGCCTGTTTCATTTAGATCACCCCTCAAATTAAACTAATGCAACTTGAGACATGAAAATGCCTGCAGTTACTAATTAAGACACCGACTAATTAACAACCAATCAACGATTTATTTAAACTTTCAAGTACAACAAAAATTCTTCTTGCAAATGATTGTTTAGTAATCCTAGACACCATATCCACAACTTAAGATGCAATGTTTCCCGTGGTTTGTAGATAAGATGGGGGTCTTTGGACCCTGAGGGATACGAAGACCCTCAAAACTGAACTTATTCAAAAGAGGGAGTACAATAGTTTTGATTGATGCTTTGGATAAAACATTATTTCAAATGAACAAAAATACAACTTAGGAAACTAAAAAATCTGGGGTTATTAATTAAGACACCTACTAATTAACGACCAATTAACCATTTATTTAAACTTTCAAGTACTACAGAAATTCTTTTTGCAAATGATAATTTAGTAATCCTAGACACCATATCCACAACTTAAGATGCGATCTTTCCTGGGGTTTGTAGATAAGATGGACCCTGAGGGATATGAAGACTCATACGAAAGAGGGAGTACAAAAACTTTGATTGGTGCTTTGGATGAGACATTATTTCAAATGAACAAAAATGCAATTTAAGACACCAAATATCTGGGGTTATTAATTAAGACTAATTAACAACTACTTAATTAATGATCGATTTATTTAAACTTTCATGGGACACAAAATTTCTTTTTGCTGAAGATAATGTGGCATGGAATGTACAGTGTAATGTACGACATAGTTTATAGTTTTATAGTGACCAAATCGAATCCTAGGTCAAGTCACTGTGTCTTAATTTTACTGCGAAAATTTCATTCGTGATCGTCATCAGTATTTTCATCTGATGATTCCATTTCACTTGGCAGAGGATCATGACCTTCATCCATATAATCATCCATACCACCATCTTCCTGGGCATCACTACTGTTGTCATCTGACTCTGTTTCGACCTGAACCTCTGGAATGAGTGCAGGGGGCATCTGTTCTCCAGTGAACAAAATGATGCAAAATTCGCCGTCGACATTTTCCCCACCCATTGGTGGGTATTTTGTCCAGGTCTTGGTGATGAGCACTACCCCATAATCTTGCAATGAATGCACTTCTATCCACGTGAGGTGCTAGTTATGCTTCACATGGTGGAATGCTGCTGCCTGCAATGCTTTTATGCTTCTCAAATGGGTGCTTAGCATTTGACTTTCGTTTGTAGGTTTTCTCGACCACATTGAACCAGTGCTTGTTGAGTGGGACAAGTTTCCGTGCTCCGTCCAACACGCAGACAAAATCCTGCAAGATTTGGATGACTTCCTCTGTTGGGACAGCCTGGCTCAATGAAGCAAACGCTCTCTGGAACTTTTCCCTTTTTCCACAATTGCATATGGCCTGTTCTTTCCTTTCCTTGCAAAGGCAGAGGTTTAGTCACAGCCAGTGAACGTGTGTAGGCCAGGGAGTGCAGCGCACATAGCTTGGCCTATCGCAGCAGCAATCATAGGTACGTTTACATAACGCAGGTCGCTTTGTCCTCTTGTCCCAACTTCTATCCACATGGAGGAGGAAACTCAATGGACATGGTGTAGGAGTAACATTAGAATGTCAGTGTCAGAAACTCTGACAACTGTGTCACCAGGTGTGGACTTGTCTGCATCAATCATGTGAAGGATGACTCTGGTGTCAGCCTCTGAGTGGTTGCAGTTTAGAGATGGGACTGATTCTGCATATATTTCTCCATCTTCTATGAAGTACCGAGTGCATTTTCCATCACTCCCAAATATCCTACACTTTCCGTCCATCAAGAAGAGGCCTGTAGAAGTCGCTCGACCAATCCTTTGTGAGAGAGACGGGTAGCTCTCGTTTGAACGACTCCCTCTTGAGTTGTTTATTGAAGCTTGAGTCTCTTTTCTGTTGAGGTCCTTCAATAACTAGTTCCCCTCCCACAACAGCTTCTCTGTGCTTGTAATCACAGTCCTTGATGGATGGTCTTTCATACGTATCAAAGTTGATGTCGATTCTCCGTGACTTATACGCCAAGCTAGTAACCAGAATGTTTCGTGACAGCTCCCTGTATGTTGCAGGCTGGTCCGGCGATATGCAGTGGAATTGGAAATTGCCGTCAATGATATGAGTACCTACAAATGATGGGCTGCCGTGGTCACTGACAGTTCCCTCCAGAAATTTGAACAATTTGCTTTTATCCGTGTGAGCCATGTGCCATCACTGTGACCCATAGACAGGGGCACAGGTGTCAGTGGAAATGAGAAGACATGCTCAAGGTCAGTGTCATTTGTTGCTGCTGTGAAGGCAATGCCGCCAAGAAGTGCATTGGTGTATTTGAGTTGTGCCTCTTTGGCATTTTTATCTGCTTTTCGATTGGTTACACATTCACTTGTGAATGTGTGAAGAGGATGCTTGCGAATTGGTTTTTCAAAACTCTCTGCACTTTCGAGGCATTTTTTTACAAAGCTTTCATCCCTATTCTTGCCGTCTTCTGGAATGTTCAACAATGATGTACTTGTAGCATCTGTTAGACTCTTCCCAGTGCTGATGTTAATGAGAGGCAAGCTTGGATCAAGTGTGAAAAGATTGGTGCAAGCTCAATGTGATTGATGATCTTCTGCAGATCCTCATTGTCTTTCCTGATTCTGGCTGGACTGAGCTCAGTCTGAGTGTCGCTTGTGTTGCCCATTCCAACCATAGTAAGAGCTTCATTCACAAGTGCTGCTCGGCTACTCTTGGTGACACTCCACATGTGCTCTTGAACTGTAGTTGTTTGTGGACGATATATATCCCGTCATTCAGGAGGCTGCATCTGCATTGACTGTTTGCTCCAGGGTGAGATCGACTGAAATTCGTGCAAATTCATTGTTCGACCGTCTGACTGAAAAGCCTTCATCCTCTAGAATCTGCCGCAGCCCGGGATGCGAATCAGCTAAGCTCATCAAGTCAAGCTGGTATTTCGACATCCAGAGGGCATAGTTCAGTCGTTTTGTTGCAAAATACAGATCAATCATTGGTGTCAACATGGAGATGAAGACAATGTGGTAGATCTGTATATACTGGATATACATTGCCCAAAACTGTGTTGTTCGACCAAGGTCACCAGTTTCAGCACTTTTCTTGAACGTCTCAAAAGCTTCAAATAGCTCTCCGAACAGGGCTGAGTTGCAGAAAAGATCAACATCTTCCTTCTTTTCCAGGGGGACATTCTGCAGTTCCAGGAGAACCAAGTCTGCATTCTCATATTCCTTCATATTCTCATATTCTCATATTCTGTGTACCATGGCACTCTGTGCACTAACGGAAACCTATTTCACAAATGCTATCTGAAAGGAAAAGGAGTCTATTGGTTCACATTAAACTTCAACAAGTTCAATTCAAGAAGGCAAGATGAGTATAATATTATTTTTTATATATAAAATTATTTTTCCGTGCATTTTCTACCTGTATCAAACTGAACCAGTACCTTTGTGTATGGTAGGCCTACAATTCACGGATTGAGTAAGAGGAAAGCCGTATTTTTGGCATTCTTGTGTATGCATTGGCATGCACTGATCTCTGTTTGAATGATTCACATTATTATAAACCACCAACTGGGAATTCCCAGAAACTGTCATGAGCTTATCCAGCATCCAGCTGTTACTGATTGTGAAAAACAAATGTCTTACCAGCAGACCTCAGGGATTACTTATACAAGTGGTTCATTTCATGTTAGGAGTCCCTCAATTATAAACTGAACGAATTCCTAAACTACATGTACTTAAAATTGTGAACAAATTAGTAATTGTTTGTTAATTAGTAGGCGTCTCATCCACAAACCCCAGGAAAAATTGTCTTAAGTTGTGGATATTGTGTCTAGAATCAATAAATTATCTTTTACAAAAAGAATTTTTGTTGTACTTGAAAGTGTAATTAAATGTTAATTAGTCGTTAATCAGTAGTTGTCTTAATTAATAACCCCAGATATTTTGGTGCCTTAAATTGCATTTTTGTTCATTTGAAATAATGTTTCATCCAAAGCATCAATCAACATTGGTGTACTCCCTATTTTGTATTTGTATAAAGGGTCTTCATATCCCTCAGGGTCCAAAGACCCCCATCTTATCTACAAACCCCAGGAAAAGATGCGTCTTAAGTTGTGGATTAGGTGTCAAGGATTAGTAAATTATCATTTGCAAAAAGAATTTCTGTTGTACTTGAAAGTTTAAATAAATGGATAATTGGTCGCTAATTAGTAGGTGTCTTAATTAGTAACTCCAGGTATTTCCATGTCTTAAGTTGCATTTTTGTTCATTTGAAATAATGTTTTATCCAAAGCATCAATCAAAACTATTGTACTCCCTCTTTTGAGTAAGTTTAGTTTTAAGGGTCTTCGTATCCCTCAGGGTCCAAAGACCCCCAGCTTATCTACAAATCCCGGGAAACATTGCATCTTCAGTTGTGGATATGGTGTCTAGGATTACTAAACAATCATTTGCAAGAAGAATTTTTATTGTATTTCAAAGTTTAAATAAATTGTTAATTGGTCATTAATTAGTCGGTGTCTTAATTAGTAACTCCAGGTATTTTCATGTCTTAAGTTGCATTAGTTTAATTTGAGGGGTGATCTAAATGAAACAGGCTTGAAATGGTTATTGTACTCGAAAGTTTGTTTAATTGGATTTTTGGTTTCCCTTTTGAGACGCTCAGGGACCAAAGCCTAGGATTATGCAACTTAAGACGCCCCTTTTTTTTCATTGTTAGGTGATTTGCAATAGAATTACACACTCAAACCTTTTGTACTCAATAGTTCGAATAAAATCCACCTGGCTCTCCAACTATTATCTCCAAGACCACTGCCTTACATGATTGTTCATAACAGACTCTGGGCATAGACTCCCTACCACCTGCCCCGGTGACCGAATCCATGCACAAACCCAACCACCCACCAACAACCAGTCCATATGCTAACGACCCATCCACCAATTATGCCTCTCTCTCTCTCTCTCTCTCTCTCTCTCTCTCTCTCTCTCTCTCTCAACCCTCGAAGACATTGTCAAATGTAACTACCATATCGCTCTTCCTTAATCTCACTCATATTAATCACACTGTTGCATAGTATAACTACGATTATTATTGTCATCAAAGCCATAGTTATAACCAACAAATTTCGCAGACCTAGAGCCATGTTGCTTTTCTTTTATGTAGGTATGTGGAGGATAGGTTTTGTTGGTCAAAAACGTTGTTTGCTGCACGCCAAAGCAAAAATGAGTAGAATGGTAAAACTTCCAAATCTTTTCTAAACGTAATTCATGGTCTCATTTCTCATTCAACATTCTTGGTTTTTTGCCTGACGCTGATTTTCTCGTGGTTTTCTTCTTCATTCAGTTGGGAGACGGAAACCTTGGCTGAGAGTTTCCTGAATACTTGTGAGAGGCTTTGCTGATGGGCAGTCAGAGAAGCGCAATTTCTAGATTATTGGGTTATGCGTCAGGCATGATTTCTTTGGGTAAGAAATTTGTTTGGATCACCCCCCCCCCCCCTCTCTCTCTTCTCTCTCTCTCTCTCTCTCTCTCTCTCTCTCTCTCTCTCTCTCATTATCTTATTACTATGAATTAATTCTTTCTCATTTATTGGGTAATTGTATTCTATAAATATTCTTAAAGTATCCGCTCTTGATTATTTTTCTCTTTGATTTTCCACAATTCACAAAAATGCCAATCCCTCCACTAGCTTTCAAAGCCATTAAATATTTGTTGGGGTGTGAGCAATTATAGAGAACTGATACTTCCCGATTATGGTCAAGATATTAAGTAGGTCATCTTCTGACTTTGAATGTTCGGTGACTCTCCTTTTTATTCCAAAGCTTTGGAACCCTCTTCTTGGTTGCTCTCTTTTCCTAAACCTTATTCTCTACCAAACATTTTTTGTTTCCAAATTTTCCCCATCTGGCGTAAAAAGGGAAATGAATTTGCCTACTCATTTGACGGTGGCTTCTTAAAAGTCAGCGTTCATTGTCATAGAAAATGGAAATACATGAGGCTCCAGAATTCACATCTCAGTGGGAATTTATTTCAAAATCTAATTATATCCTCCTTGACTTGCATATTACTTTCTTACAGTTTTAGTATTCTGTAAAATAAAACTATTGAGATGGCTATTTGTCTGTATGTCAGTACTTTTTCTTTCTACTAAGGCTAGAGAGCTGCAAATTGTTATGTTGATCATCCACCCTTCAATAATAAAAAAATACCGAGTTCTCAACACTTTTGCCTCAGAGCATTTCTTATTTTTTTTATTTAAGGTTAAGGTTAGCCATGGATCGTGCGTCTGGCACCTTCACCGCGTCTGGGAAGTAACTGAGCGTTGAAAGTTTCTTAGTGCAGCACATCGAGAATTACTTACAGCATTATACGCTATACAGAAAATTCAATTGGCCGAAGAAACTTCGGCGCATTTTTTTTTTTTTTTTTTCTTTTTGAGATCACTCGATAACTTCTTAGAAAGCTTGTAAAAGGCAAATAAATATAAAATCAGATAGCAGACTGTGTCAATTCGGTATCACACACCAACATGCAACAAATATCAATGGGAAAAGAACGAATTGAATTAGAATTTAGATTTGACTAGTGAATACCTGCTATAAGAGATTGAAATGTCTCAATACATATTTCTATTTATTTCTTTATGGACAGCCTACAACTGAAACTTAAATTACACATTTTTGAAATGTCTAAATACATATTTATATTAATTTCTTTATGAACATCCTACAAATGAAATTTGAATTACAAATTTTAAGCTAACTTAGTTCCATGAAATCACTTTTTGATAAAGGTTACCGAACGTATATTAGCGTAAAATGACATATTTATTAACAATTAAGTAAAATCACAGCAAAAAAATTGTCAGATCTTGCATAACTGAAAATGTAAAGAATTTCCGATTTTTTTCTGGATGTTTTAATTGATTGATTGATTTATTGATTAAATTTTTTGTGTTTGTTTCCATCTTCCTTTCCGCACTTTACACAGCGGAATGGAATTAAATCTGCCTGGGCTTCTTAGAGCCATTTTATCCTCTTTCTTATTAGCGTTACTGTTATTACTCTTTTGGTCGATGCAAAGAGACTATTATCTTTTTTTAATTTTATAATTCATTAATATCTGTCTATCTATCTATCTAGCTATCTGTCTGTCTACAAGTAACATAATTTCTGTCTCTCTTTCTTTCTCCTTCATATCTCGTTTTTTTTTCCACCGCCCTATTCTATATAGTAGACGCTCTTTGTCAACGCTTTCTTTCCTATTTCTGTACTTCAAAGCTGAAGGAATGGATCTCCTGCCAACATTTACAGGGTCCCTCTCGTAAATCAGATTACAGGTGGCAATTGGTCAAACAACGCATATATTTCCATTTAGACACTTAAATATTAATCTACAAATGGATTTGAGTGTTTGCGTGCATACACGCGTTACTGATTCTTGTGCATGCTGATCTTCATAGAAATTTACCCAACAGTAGCAAAAATGTTGTTGTGACGAAAGGCCCTAAAGTTCCTTAAGCTATGATGTAGCCCTGCACCTGTCCTGAGAAGAGAGTGATTACTGTGGACCATACAAGCCAAAAACGTATACATCCCTCATGAGAAAGTAATTGATGCCAAGATTTTTTAAATACTTATATCCAGACAGATGTTATTTAATTTGACATGGCATCCCACTAAAGTGAATCCCAGGAAAAGCTGTAATAATCTGCTCGCCGTTCATCCTTAAATATGGAGAAGAAATTTTCGGCGAGTCTGTATTCAGAAAAAGTAATAGCAAAATTGATATAGTGCATATAGCTGAGGTAAGTACCTTCGACATTCCTTTAGTAACAGCATTACATCGCTCAGCATTCTTTTTCTGGTACCTTTGGCTTGCATCTAAAGAACTGTGAATCTCGCATTAAAAGAGAAAGAGAAGTAAATGTCAAATGATATGTGTGTGTGTGTGTGTGTAAGAGAGAGAGAGAGAGAGAGAGAGAGAGAGAGAGAGAGAGAGAGAGAGAGAGAGAGAGAGAGAGAGAATTCTATATAACCATCAATATCTTTTATTTTTTAATTTCAAGCAAATTAAGACAGCCTACAATTAACAGCTTAGGAATTTAAATAATTATTCTGGACAACCCTGAGGCAGTTTATGAGAAGTATTCCGTTATCAAAATATAAGGCTATGTTCAACTGAACTTTTAAACCACCATGATTTGGGAATTTATGGTGAATCCTCCGTTTATTAAGAAAAAACAAGATGAATTCATTTATACATAAAAACGTTTCCTAATAACTTTTTCCATTATCGTAAATAGTAATGCTTTGTTCGTAAAATGTTATACTTTTTTCATCATCTTCGATCTATTCTTATGACTTATGTTGGTATGATAATAATGTAAAGAAGCGTGGTACTACGACGAGCACATACGGTAAGAAATACGATGGAATCCTACGGATGCAGGATATCCAGAACCCACACTAAGCGCAAACATAATAATAATAATAATAATAATAATAATAATAATAATAATAATAATAATAATAATAATAACAGGAACACTAGGCACGATACCAAGATACCTTAAAAGGAACCTGGAAAAACTAGATGCCATAGTAGATCCAGGACTAATGCATAAGAGCGTGCTACATAGTGAGAAAAGTGATGGACTCCCAAGGAGGCAGGATGCAACCCTAAATATAATAATAACAATTGTACCTGCTCTAAAAAAAAAACGACACTACCATTCGACACTGACATACATAATGCAATTGTATTTCAATGCAATAGTTACAGTAAACTTCTTGAAGCATAAATAGCAATCCTTTTGTTAGATAAGAAAATAAACATATTTATATATGAACATAAGGAAAATTGGGGGTTTAAGAATATAAAGAACTAAGAATTTTTAAAGTAACCCGCAGGTGGCAAAGTATCCCCACCTTCCTAAAGCTGCCTTTTCGAAAAACTATTCTGAGGACAAACAACTTTTTTTTATTATGATTTTAGTATTGAACTGAATATAGAATTTAGGTAAAAGGCCAAGCACTATGACCTACGAGGTCATTCAGCGCTGACAGTAAAAACTTGAAAGGTGTAACAGAAGGAAAACCTCGCAGTTATACTATGAATGAATTGTTAGAAGAGGGTGGAGAGTAAGATGGAAGAAAGCGAATATGAAAGGAGGTACATTAAAGGGAACAAAAGGGGGTTGCAGCTAGGGGCCGAGGGCACGCTGCAAAGAACCTTAAGTAACGCCTTCAGTGCACCGCATGAGATGCACTGACGATATTAGCCCCCTACCGGGTTATGATTTTAGAAAACTTAAGAATTTTACAAAATCTCGGCTGTTAAACACACCCCTCAACCTAAGACATAGGAGAAGGATAGAATTTCGGGGAATATAACAGCCTGACTCAAATATCATCGATCTACAAAGTTGCACGAGACTGTTGTATAGAAAATTTGTTTAATCTGTTCTGGGACCTTGAAAAACATAGGAAGTCGGTGATTTCGTCAATTACTTACCATGTGATTAACCGTAATTATCATGTTTCATCTGTCAAAATTTGCACGTTCATGTTTATCTTGACCTGTTTCCTTAAAGACTGGGTCATGTAAAAAAAAAAAGTAAAAAAAAAAAAAATGAGACTTCACTTAATTGCATCGTCTTGTGACTTTCAAAAAGGTTAAAGGTCAAACATATTTTTTGAAATCTGGCTCCAACTTTCAAAGTACCTATCTATCAACTTACAGCAGAACCATAGTGTAGACCTTTAAACTAACTTTTGACCTGGAACTTTACTCATGTCAAAATATTTTGGGGGAAATGCTGACCTACTTCAAAACACATGACAAAAAAGTTTCATACAAATCAGAGAGGGAAAAAAATTGAGACCTCTAAATTGGCTACGTTATCATGGCTATATACCAAAGTAAATCATTTAAAAAAAACACCTTTCACACACGCTGGAAAATTTTAAAAACCTAAACATTTATATTATAATTTCTGGGATCAGGAAAAAATAAGCAGTCTTGAATTAATTATTATTCTTATCCTTTAGAAGATTAATCCTTATTCATACGGGCCGCTGAATTGAAATTTAAGCTTCCATAGAGAATGCAGTTTATTTGAAAAAAGTTATAGAAGATTGTAGGAAATATAGAAAGAAGAGATATTAAACAAAGATGATATGTTAATAAATCATAAATAGATGAAGATTTTAAATTATTTGTAAATATGTGATTTGTATTATGCTAGTAATGCATTGCATCATTGCTTTTGGGGTTAGAACTGCAAAGCATCCTAAGACAGTGGTATGACAGTGACAAAAGACCTCTGGCACAAAATTTCGACAGTATAACACATTTACTGTAAATTGGTGCTACTGTCCAGAATTTCAAGTTACTCTCGGCTGAAAAAGAGGATCAGGAATCAGCTGTGATAGCAGGACCTCTCCAGTAAAATAAAACCTATGAAAACTGACAAACGATAGACTATCCAAGTTATAACTCCAAGTGTTAGGATACCGAATCCTACCACCATAAAACACTCTGTCTAAAGGAGATAAATCTCTAGCAGAAGCAGACTCCACACCAGAGAACAGTATTTTAATAAATGAAGGGCAAATAACCTAAAAGAGGAAGTGTAAATGTTATCAATTAGTATAAAAGATATTTTTATGTTGTAATAAAATTTTATATAATGCTTAGCCACTTATTACGTAGCTAGCAATTTCTTTGCCTCAGCAGCTTAAAAATTAAAAAAAATTGCTGGTTACACTTCACAGATTTAGTGCTGGTGACCAGTCCCGTGCACCAAGGGAAATACGAAGAACTACTATCATACTACTTCATTCTGTATATACCATATGTCCATCAGCGGCCAGGAGGGAGAGCTCCATCTGTAATTACTGGGTAAGTTTTATATTAAATTTTATTTTATCATAAAAATGACATTTTTATATAAGTAACTTACCCAGTAATTACTTAGCTAAAACCACATTGACAAGAGTGGGCTGCATGGCCATATTCTACTCCAAATCATTAAGTCATGTAATAAATTTGAAATAGTAACTAGCACTGAGTACAATGATGTAGTTCTTATTAGTTAAGAGAGCATACCACTGATGCTTTGTTAGCAATCAGAATATTCCTTTGCTACACAAAGCTCCCACTTAAGTAGAGGTGCTCCTGGCTTTACCCTCACGCTGATACAGGTTAAGTTGAGCAACAACCAGAGGCAGTTCACTACTGCAGGCTCTCTTAACAAATAAGAACTACAACCATTGTACTCAGTGCTAGTGACTATGCAACCAGGTAACATTATTACCTGCACTGAAATAAAACCAAAACCCATCCACTGAGGATGGTGGGTGTTCTAGGTATATTATACCCTCTTGGCTCCCTAAAACTCGACACCTTAAACCAAGGTGAAGTGACTTTAGGAGAATATCTTATACTTCCTTTCACAGTCTCATGCTAGTTACTGATAATCAAAATCTACTTTTTAAAGAAGGGAAATGCTCCCCTAAATCTGAGAATATCTCTGAAAATAAAGTCCATTAGTATAAAGAACCAGGGGCTCTAAACAGAAGACAACAAGAGATCTATCTGTCACACCTTAGGTTATGGATGGCATTTGAAATACAGATTCCTTTCAGGTAAGACCCAAACATCGCAGCTGGACAAAAAGATTTCTATTCATCCTCAATCTGGTGAGCACTGTCAGGTGCTCAAGAGAACGAGCAGATCTCTTGCCATTACTCTATAGATAAGGATGGCTACAAACTTCCATTTTCTTCCAAGTAATACCACAACCCTACAACTGTACAAGCAGCTCTCAATTCTTCCTTAAAGTTAGTGAGCATTTCTGGGCTTTCAGAGACTGGACTGGTGCCAGACTGTAGGTGAAGCCAGCAGAACTGGCCGCCATCTAACTACTAAATGTTTGAGAACTGGAGGGCGCCCCTAGGAGTTTTGGTTAGAGCTGATTCCTGGCTTTAACTGGAGCCAGGCGAGCAAGAAGCCAGGCGAGCAAGAAGCCAGGCAAGGACAAAAATTTGTACTAATGGGTGCTCCTGGGCATTATTTCTAGTTGACAAGACTGTCATCTCTATCATTAAATTCTAAAGAAAGAGAGAATGAGAGAGAGAGAATGGATCCAGGTCAAAGAAGGGCCCTCATTCTCAATAACAATTTCTCAGGGCAAATGAGTAAATCTTATTATTGAGTCAAGACTTAGCTCAATCCCCTTTTTCATATCTCAGATGTCTTTTGTAGCAGAAAGGCCTCTCCTTTCTGATAAAAACTTTGGCAGCCCAAAGTCTGCCCACATAAGAGGGAAGTGAGATTGTTCAACAAAGTACAGAAAGTAGAAGGATTCTAGGATAGTCCCTCAAGCCATCACAGAAAATCCAGAACCATAATTGCAATTCATCATGGGTCAATGAGGGACCTAATAATGCTTTGGTGAGTCCAAAAAAAAAAACTAGATCTTCCTTGACCATATTGAATGGTGGAAGAGTTATAAGTACAAGTTGGAATAATCGTGTAAAATGGTGACCATTGACCCTGCTAGAAGGTTCCTTCAAGGTGGCAGACAGCCAAGGTTGGTCTGCCCCATAGATAGTACATAACTCAACAGAACAAGGGAATTGAGGTCCACTCCGGAGTGAGAGTGGGTTTCTGACGGTTTTCTTTCTCTGCCAGAAATTCCACTTAGACTAGAGAAAACTAGATTGATTCCTTACAGTAAAAACACTCTTTACTTGGGTACAACTGTTAAACTAAAAATGTAGGAAATGTGGTGATGTCTAAAAGAATACCTCAGTGTAGGCTCTTCTGGCATATGTGAGAAGGTTCTGTTCTTCTGAAGATACATCCAGAAAAAATAACTCCTGGTTCCCTCAACCAGAACGAGGAGTGAGAAATAGTCTAATACTAGTCTCATGATGAGGCACCTCTTCCGGATGACTAAAATTCAAACAGCTACCAACACAGACCCGACTAGAAATTCAGGTCTTGGGGAAGAGACAGCTAAGATACCCTGTCCCTGCTGGTCTTGTGGGACAAGATGAAGTTCATGGCCAGAAAAGAAAACAGAAGGAAGCAGAACATACACTTGAGAAAAGGCTTCTCCATAGTTATTGAAGCCTACATTCCCGAACAGTCAGACTCTGTCAGATGAGACAATTCTGAGATATCTTCCAGAGTCTATATTTGGACATGAAAACAAAGCATCTGATAATCAGGAACTCCATTGAAGCACCCCAGGGAATGGAGGATAGGACTGTACAGTTTGTCTCTGAAAAATAAAACAAATGGACTAGTTACTGACCCTGTCAATACTTGACAACCATGCACACATGGCCATCAGGGAGGGATCGACTTCCTATGCGATAACGCCCAGCATTGACTCAAAAACATCTCGTACAGGCTGAAAACATATGCACCACTGTACTTGGGAAAAATAATATCTGACATGCTTAAAAGAAACTTGCAAAGTCCATAAAAGACACAAAAGCCAGGTCATTTCTTACAAATGGTTATAGAACCCAAGCAGGAGTAACATTGTCCGCTTCAGTAAAACACAATGCTCTAAAAATCTTAAGAAAAAAGAACTAGGTATTCGGTGGTGTTAGCCTAGTATAGCTGGAAAGATCCAAGAGGACTGGAGCAGGAGTCAGACACTCAGGATTCGAAGCGAAGCTCCTGAAAACTGGTGCCAGGAGCTCTGAAGATGATTGGGCACCACTAGTGAAATGTTTCATGGTGCTCCATTTAGTCTGGGGCCCAAGAAAGACTATCCATAAAAGAGTGATCAGGAGGGAAGATAACATCAATCCAAAGGACAGAATTACTGAGTATATATGCCTTTTCAAGATAGACGTGATTATCTTGTCAGACAGTTAAGGCTGGCAAGACTTGAAGAACCTTCCAGAAAGCAAACAGAGAGCAGAGGAGTAGATAGAAAAAAGCAGCCGAAGCAGGGTGGGCTCCAGAACCTCACAATTGTTGGTTAGAAGATTTAGGAAAGGCTCACACTTCGACTGTAGTCTTATACTAAACTTGTAATTTTATGTATATTTCTATTAGTATGTTAATAAAGTAAGAAACATACACTGTACCTTCCTAAGCCTCCTGAGACTCTGAAGACTAACAATAAATAAAGCAAGAAATGATAAAGGATCTATCAACTAAAACAGATTACAAGTAACAAATAAAGAAAAGAAAGAAGGATATGACACACACACTCACACGCACACACACACACATATATATATATATATATATATATATATATATATATATATATATATATATATATATATATATATATATGTATATTATTATATACATATGTATATATATGAATAACTTGATCACGAAGCCATATAAAACGTGATGCTATGTATAAATAAAGGTATTTTTGCCACGAAGGAAAAAATAAAAAAGCGAGATAGCCGAGTACTTTCGGTCCTATTCGGACCTTTACTGAGGCAAACTGATTTACAAAGAACACCATAGTCAAAAGAAGGCTTAATATACAAACTGACACTACCAGATTAGCCATAAGGGCGATTTTCACTCTTCAGAGAGGAGGAGTCGCCATATGCTAGCCACACCTTGAAGGATACCTGCAGTAAACAAGTGATTCTTCCAGAAAACAGTACATTTTGAAAACAACACGGGAGCATATACAATTTAGTATCAGGAATTTTTACACAATTTTTCCCAACAAAAATTATTATTAATGAAAAGACGAAAGAAAATATAAATATATATATATATCGAGCAAGAGAAAGAGGGAGAGAGAATATCGAACCAGATAGAGAGAGAGAGAGAGAGAGAGAGAGAGAGAGAGAGAGAGAGAGAGAGAGAGAGAGAGAGACCAAGAAATAGAATACATAAAAAAGATAGGAACCGATCTCTGCTACCCACCTCATTTAATTGATTTATGTTATCAAAAAGCTCATAAAAGGTTTTATAATGTTGCTATTAATGAAAAAGTAATGCCTAAAAATGTACTTAGCTTACCTTATTTTCGTGGATTTGAAGCCATAAAATCAATATTTACTGGAATCGGCAATTATACAAATCACTAATAAAAACAACCTAAATCTTAGTCTGGGAATGTACCATTTGGACCCATATATTTGTAAGACGTTTATGAAGGACCTCAAAATAAATGAACAACTAATAAATTAGTCCCACATGTATAGTTATTATTTCTTTCTCTCTCTCTCTCTCTCTCTCTCTCTCTCTCTCTCTCTCTCTCTCTCTCTCTCAATCTGGTTCAATATCTCTCTCTCTCTTGCTCGATATATATATATTTATATTTTCTTTCGTCTTTTCATTAATAATAATTTTGTTGGGAAAAATTGTGTAAAAATTCATGATATTAAATTGTATATGCTCCCGTGTTGTTTTCAAAATGTACTGTTTTCTGGAAGAATCACTTGTTTACTGCGGGTATCCTTCAAGGTGTGGCTAGCCTATGGCGACTCCTCCTCTCTGTAGAGTGAAAATCACCTTATGGCTAAGCTGGTAGTGTCAGTTTGTATATTAAGCCTTCTTTTGACTATGGTGTTCTTTGTAAAATCAGTTTG
>NC_087209.1:46016519-46036519 GCF_015104395.2 Macrobrachium nipponense | reverse complement strand
TTTAAAAAACGGGGACATTGGTAAATAGGGACTGGACATCGAAACTAACCATAAATGTATGTGAATTTTACTCAAGAATGGCAGGGACAAAAGAAGAAGAATATTGTAGTGTGAAACGGTTACTCGTGATATGGCTGAGGAGAACAAGGCTATTTCGAAATGTTCCAAACGCCTACTTAAGGCGCGCATCAACTCCCATAGGGGTGTCAGCCATCGTACAGGCTTACCTTTAAGCAAAAAAGAAAATAGTGCAATTGGACTTCATGCCATATCCTGTCACCATCACATATAGTACAGCGATTTGAAATACTCGGACAAACCAAAAACAGCCATTCACTTCCCTTTTTTAGAGTCCCTCCATATTAAACAACAATCTCCAACACTCAATAACCAAACCACTTCTGTTCCTTTGTTCATTGCATAATTTGCTTGTTTGTTTGTTTTTTTCTCCCTCCTAACTCTCTCTTTTACCCAAGCCCATTTCATTCGCAGTTTTCTAACTCTCCCAGTTGTCATTTGACTACGACATGAACAGTAGGTTCTCCAATATTTTGTACTACAGTATCATTATTATTTTTTTTTTTTTTACTCTGTATATTCATATTTTTATTTTTCGCTCACAGTATATTTCTGCATTTTAGGTAATCTCTTTTAACTTGTCATTGCTCTTTTATAGTTTGCAGTTAACTTAGTTTTTATGTTCCTTTTTTACTGTGTGTTATGTATTTTAAAGTATTGTAATGTTTTTAGATATAGTCAATCAGTATAGTTCTTACTGTTTCTCTTTTTTATATCATTTTATAGATAAGTGACCCTGATGATTGGAAAAGCAATGTATTCCCGAAAGCACGGCTGTGCCTTTGTTTGATTTTAAAGAAATATATATATATATATATATATATATATATATATATATATATAGATATATATATATATCACACCCATATCCAACAGGCGAAAAATAAGAGACAGGGTGTAAGTCCTGACCGGTTTCGGCTTTATTTTCAAGCCATTGACAAAGGACTGATACATAGTATTAGAATTCACGAGCATATATACTACAAAGACAGTACTGACGAACATACACACAACCGTTGGAGACTGCAGATCCACCCACAGGTAGGTGTCAAGGTAGGAGTGGCTTTCAAAAATCATTAGGCTAAAATTTACAATAAATCTCAAGGGATACTACCGCTTAGGGTACAAGTCCACACCTGACAGGTGTCAGGGAGGCGGGGTTGAACATCTCATTACCACTACTGCCCCCTTTACTTGTGACAAATATATAATCCTATTTTTTCATTATCTCTACAGCCAACCTTGAAATTAAACAGTTTACAAATTTCTTTTGATATTAAAGGATCAAGTTTATACATTCCTTGACTGATGTTCATATTATTGTTGTAACTTTCTTTTATAAAACTAGATTCAATGATATCCTTAACCCATTGGTAGGTAACATCTCTAATGCCAATATTAAGAATAATGTGGACCTGATAGATAAACTAAATAGTGTAAAAGTTAATAGTGAATCGAGACTTGTGAGCTTCGATGTAGTATCTCTATTCACAAAAGTGCCTATTGATGATTTATTGGAGTTTTTATCGGAATTATTAGAAAACAAACAACTGGATATTCCATTTTCTAAAAGCACCTTAATTGAACTAATAAAATTATGTGGTAAAGACTGTAAATTTGAATTCAATGGAAAATTCTACTCACAAAATTTTGGTATGGGCAATGGGAAATCCTCTGTCCCCAGTGCTAAGTAATTTATATATGGAATTTTTTGAAAAGAAAATTTTTAATAATATAATTCCTCGCATGTACCTTGGTTTAGTATGTTGACGACATAATTTGTGTATGGCCAGGGAATGAAGATGTAAATAACTTTTTTGCCAGGTTAAATCAATTAGTACCATCAATTAAATTTACTATGGAATAGAAAAAAAGAATGAATGCCTACCCTTTTTGGATGTCCTCATACGGAGAAATAGTAGTGGGTTTAAGTATTAGTGTTTACAGAAAACCTACTAATATTTCTTCCTATGTACATTTCTATTCTGGACAAAACAATAAGGTTAAAAGATCATGTTTGCTTCCATGTTTTTAAGAGCACTATGGTATGTAGCCCAGAATATATAGATGAGGAAATAGATAAGATTCAGAATACAGGGAAGAAACTGAAATATCCAGATAATGTACTCAAACAATGCATTAAAAGCGGGCAACAAAAAAGACCATGTATCAAAATATAAAAGAACCGAACTTTAACAACAACCAAAAATTTGCTTGTACTACCTATAATAGTAATATGAAAGATATCCCACATCTCCTGAAGAATTTTGGTGTTAATGTAGTTTTTAAAAACAATAAAACAATGAAACAGGTACTTATTAAGAACTTCTCCCGACAATGCTAAAGGATGTGTATATAAAATCCCGTGTAAGTCTTGTGACAACTTTTACATTGGTCAAACGGGGAAAGCACTGGAAAAAAGAATAGAACAACATAACAATGTGTGAGATATGCACAGGGAAATAGTGGTATATTTGTACATGTTAGTGAGAACAATCATGCTATTAACTGGGAAGGGGCAAAAAAAAGCTGGTGTGTTCTAATAATGCATTGGAAAGGAATATCATTGAACTAGTTTTATAAAAGAAAGTTACAACAATAATATGAACATCAGTCAAGGAATGTATAAACTTGATCCTTTAATATCAAAAGAAATTTGTAAACTGTTTTAATTTTAAGGTTGGCTGTAGAGATATAGAAAAAATAGGATTATTATATTTGATAAACACAGTAAAGGGGGCTAGTGTAGTGGTAATAAGAGATGTTCAACCCCGCCTCCCTGACACCTGTCAGTGTGGACTTGTACCCTAAGCTAAGTAAGTTATTCCCTTGAGAATTTATTGTAAATTTTAGCCTATTGATTTATGAAAGCCACTCCTACCATGACACCTACCTGTGGGTGGATCTGCAGTCTCCAACCGGGTTTGTGTGATGGTTCGTCAGTTACTGCTCTTTTGTAGCTAGTATATACTACTCGTGGAATTTCTTTAATACGATTGTAGCAGTTCTTTGTCAATGGCTTGAAAATAAAGCCGAAACCGGTCAGGACCTACACCCTCTCTTATTTTTCGCCTGTGGATATGTGTGATAAATGAATCACGTGCTAAAGTGATTATAATCTATATATATATATATATATAATATATATATATATATATATATATATATATATATATATATAGAAATATATAAATATTATATGTATACATATAATATATATATCTATATATATATATATATATATATATATATATATGTGTGTGTGTGTATACGCAAAAGCCAGGTACTATGTCGTACCTCTAAGTAAATGGGGATACAATCCACAATGACATGTCATATTTTTAGTGAACAAGACCACAGGTGATGGTCGAAAGCTTTAATCCTGTACAAGAATATATATTATAAACTACAAGAGGATTTTACTTAATTGTGTATGTATCCCCACCCATATATATATATTGTATATATATATATATATATATATATATATATATATATATATATATATATAATTATATATATGTATATATATATATCTATATAGATATATATATACGTATATATATATATATATATATATATATATATATATATATATATATAGATAGATATATATAACATATATGCATATATATATATATATATATATATATATATATATATATATATATATATATATATATATAATGTATATATATATATATATATATATATATATATATATATATATATAGGGATGGATATATATATAGTATATATATATATATATATATATATATATATTATATGAATATTTATCACATCACCGTGATTTCATATAAATCATTCGAGCTACAAATGTCCTTTAATATCTTAATTCGCTCTACCTCGGAATTGATATATTTTCATATATGTAACCGAGGGGAATTTTTTTAGTCGTATAAATTTCGTACCCCCATGGGATCGAACCACCGTCCAGTTGGACGGGGAACGAAATCAGGATCGGACAGTGACGCTGCCGAAACGGCTATCAAGAGAGGCTAAAGGTTTATATCGATTCTGACCATTTCAAATCAACGCCGATCTCGTTGTATTTGTAATTAGAATCGATATGGAACCCCCAACTCCACTATGCTAGCCGATTCGAGCGTTTGACCCACGCAGCCTTGTTATGAATATTTATCACATCACCGTGATTCATATAAATCATTCGAGCTACAAATGTCCTTTGAATATCTAATTCGCTCTACCTCGGAATTGATATATTTTCATATATGTACCGAGGGGGAATGTTTTTAGTCGATAATAATTTCGTACCCCCATGGGATCGAACCACCGTCCAGTTGGACGGGGAACGAAATCAGGATCGGACATTGACGACTGCCGAAACGGCTATCAAGAAAGGCTAAAGGTTTATATCGATTCTGACCATTTCAAAATCAACGCCGATCCTGATTTCGTTCCCCGTCCAACTGGACGGTGGTTCGATCCCATGGGGGTACGAAATTATTATCGACTAAAAAATTCCCCCCTCGGTACATATATGAAAATATATCAATTCCGAGGTAGAGCGAATTAGATATTAAAGGACATTTGTAGCTCGAATGATTTATGAATGAACACGGTGATGTGATAAATATTCATAACAAGGCTGCGTGGGTCAAACGCTCGAATCGGCTAGCATAGTGGGAGGGGGTTCCATATCGATTCTAATTACAAATACAAACGAGATCGGCGTTGATTGAAATGGTCAGAATCGATATAAACCTTTAGCCTCTCTTGATAGCCGTTTCGGCAGCGTCACTGTCCGATCCTGATTTCGTTCTCCGTCCAACTGGACGGTGGTTTCGATCCCATGGGGGTACGAATTATTATCGACTAAAAAATTCCCCCTCGGTACATATATGAAAATATATCAATTCCGAGGTAGAGCGAATTAGATATTAAAGGACATTTGTAGCTCGAATGATATATATTATATATATATATATATATATATATATATATATATATATATATATATATAGTATATACATATATATATAATTATATATATATATATATATATATATATATGATATATATAGATAGATATATATATATATATATAGATATATATATATATATATATAGTATATAATATATATATATATATATATATATATATATATATATCCATATAGATAGATACTATATATATATATATATATATATATATATATATATATATATATATATATATATATATTATAGCATATATATATAGATCTCATATATAGATATATATATATCTAGTATATATATATATATATAGGAATATATATATAAGATATATAGAAATATATATATATCTATATATATATATATTATATATATATATATATATATATATATATAGATATATAGATAAATATAATATATTAAATATAATAATACTATATATATATATATATTATATATATATATATATATAGATATATATATATATATATATATATATATATATATATATATATATATATGATATAGCTCCGTTTATAAAAATGTAAAAGTATGTTATCTGTATCTCTCGTCTCTCAATATATATATATATATATATATATATATATATATATATATATATATATAATATATACATATATATATATACCATACATATATATAAATATATATATATATATATATATATATATATATATATATATGACAGAGAGAGAGATACAGATAACATACTTTACATTTTATAAACAGATAAAATATCATATTTCAATTCTTATTCCTATTAGAACTTATTATATAATAATAAGAGCAATAATGAATAAATAAAAAAGCAATTACCTAAAAAAACGAAATGTAAATCTGTGAACTTACTTGGCTGGGTTGTTGGCAATATACATCCTGAAGGGACAGCGGCCTAAATGGCACAAGCTGCTCGTCAACAGTGAGATGAGGCCCGGGAGAGTAATTCTGTCTGCAATTAGCCACCACATGATACAAAACTTTGCGAATGGGGGGCAATGCGATCTGTCCTCGCTCGCTCCGCTCTGGTTGCTATATCGTCGAAACGAATCACTCTCGTTAGCAGGGCGAAACGACGCTCATTGTACTGTCGGCTAAAAAACTCGTGGCAGAGTTTCATAATTTTTCGTTCACCTGCCTGACGCACGATTCATGCCTTATTTATCTATTTTTCTTTCAAAGATGGAAGAAATCATGTGGAAAATGACGTTAAAAAAACAGTCACTGATATCTTTAGAACATTATGTTATGTTATTGTGTAAAAATATTTTCCATATAGCAAAATTGACGTGAACGAAACGAAGTGATAAAAAATGTCATATCACAACCATAGATATGCATTACCAAATAGATAGGAGACACCTATTACTAGTAGTATCGCATAAACATAGTCCTTAAATTATCATTTCAATATTAAGTTGAAGGTAGTTGAACTATTCCATTTGTTAAATTTTACAGAAAACATTGGAATCTCACAAAATGCTATCAAATTTAAAAACAAAAAGAAAAAAAACGATATCTTAACAATGTGAACCAGGCGACCTCACTCTATTGCTTTTGATGTTATGTGCACGGGTATCTAATGTCAATGTGTCATTTATCGGTCTAAGAAACATCCTTCGATGAGCGAGAGAATTATTGCACTGCATTCGGTGCAAGTTCCTGTTGGAGAGATATCAAGAAAGCTTAATAAACCGGAGAGAATCATACATAGATGAATAAAATTGTTTAAAGAACGGCAAAGTTTAGAGCATGGGCCTAGAGGTGAAATACCTCGAAGCACCACATGAGAGCAAGACAATACAGTAGTGAAAAAAAATGTTGCTGAGCAACATTCATTTGTGAACTTTGAATTCTAGTGCCTCGTCACGACATTGCTGAACCAGTAATCATAACTAGCTCTACGCTTATGACTGGTGTCTGATGAATACTTTAGATGGAGAGGAAGAGATTTTTAGATCTACACTTGAAGTCTTTGATAGTTGTCTAATGAAATAAGAAACTTATCTTTGATGGACGAGAGATTTAGTTAGGCTTACTCTTTTTTTTTTTTTTCTTTTATCGGTGGCCAGTGAATACCACGGATAGTGAGGGATACGGTTTCAATGATGCCTGCATTTTTTTTTTTCTTCAAAACCTAAAGAATACATTTTATGGGAGATACTTTATTAACATCGGCCTAATCCTTCCATCACTCCTATAAGCCACCTCCGCTCCGCTCTCTTCTACATCTCAGGCGACTAGATCGACTTCTCATTACGAACTCCACCTCGTGAAATGAAAGCATCACTAATGATAACGGTTATTTTAAAATTCTCCGCACCGACAACGGACGCCTTAAAATACATGTTTGTAAAATATTTTGTTCAAAGAAACTTTATCTTTCAATCCACAAAATATGTGCATATCCTCGCGTTACACCCTGTAGCCGTCAAAGAGCAACCCTTGATTAAAGCAGTAGGTTTTTCTGAGAGAAAAAAAAAACATGAAATAGACTTAAACCAGAACGTCTCCTTTCCTATTTCTTATTCTTTCAGCTACTTATAATATGCTTAGTTAGTAGGTCTAGTAGTTATACATGTGTACTAATTTGAATTAATTTCTATTTAAAACAACAAAAAAAATGAATAGCTACAGAAAGATCAACCTAAGAAAAGCCTTTGAGGAAAAATAAGCCTTTCTTAATGTAGTTCGTCAGTTTTGACTCCCACAGCTTTCCAAGGTGTTCAAATGAAACAGGATGATATGCAAGGAATTCGATAAAAAAATAAGAACGAATTATATTCGTTTGATTTTTTTATGATTGCTTTTTGACTTTGAATAGCTAGGTCTGAGTTAATTATGTTAAGCAATTATTAAAAGGATTAAAAGGATAAGAAGAAAGGCGAGCATGGCTAATAAAACAAGAATAACGGGAATAGTCAAATATCTTAAATCTCTTAAATAAATTGTCGAGGTTAACTTTAAGTGCCAATTAAAGAAAGCAAATGGGCTACAGGGCAGTAACTTGACAAAATGGCATTTATTACTAGTTTAACTCAACAGTGACCTAGCGCAGCGACATGCATGAAACAATTTTCATTGAGTTCATATGGAACCTAAGCAAAGGAAACAAATAATGACGCTAACTAAAGCAAAACAAAGCAAATGTCATAAATAAAAAAAATATTAAAATAAGAGGACAAAATAACACAAATATATATATATATATATATATATATATATATATAATATATATATATATATATATATTGTCGATTTAGATATTCATTAATATTACGTATCCGAGAGAGTATGCTGCTGAAAAATAGACCTAGGCTTATCATGTGGAAAATCAGAAGTCCAATTTAGGCCCACTAAACGTGTCATGCAAATTATTTTATTGATCAAAGGACAAAATTAGTTTAACTAAACATCGTTTTCAAAGAATGTATTATTTATCGGCTGTAGGAGACGAAATGACAACACCCCAGTGCAGTACGATATGTTGAGTCAAGACTCGAGCGGCAGCAAAGCCAACTTCAAAATCTTCGGAATGCTGTTACGAAGCTAGAGTTGAAAATAAAATTAGAAATCTTGGACGGTGGACCCATCGGTATATATTTTCCTTACTTTGCAAAATAATTATCTTTAATACATTGAATAAGTCTACTCAGTTCTAATGTCATTTATTTCAAGTATAGCACCTTTGAAAGGAATTTTATTTATTGCTAAGTAAATATTCTGGCACCTGCATATGGCAATATTTCCATAAACGAAACAATGAATTAAGAAACTACGCCAATTCTTTGTTGGCCGTCTGTACAACGATACAAAGGATTATCCTCAGGAAGACCCCAAATGTTACTCGTTGTGGTGTGATTTTCTGACCTTACAGCCGATATTATCAGGATCCCAATGAATGCCTATAGGAAGAGAGAATAGAATTAGTATCTAGAAAAGTAAAATTGCATAAAAAAGTTATATAAAATAAAGTTAGTATGTATAACAATAATAATAGTAATAATAGTGATGATAATAATAATGATAATAAGAAAAAAGAACTATATATATATATATATATATATATATATATATATATATATATATATATATATATATATATATATATATAAGGTCATATCACATTACCGTGATTCATATACATACATCGAGCCACAAATGTCCTTTAATACCTAATTCACCTCTACCTCAGAATTAATATATTTTCATATATGCTTGAACCGAAGGGGAATTTATTAGGCGATAATAGAATTGTCGGCTCCCAGGCGCAAACCTAGGACACCATACAAATCCAGGAAGCTTTTACCCACTCTACCACCGCAAGAGGCTCATACGGTGGTGGATGTGGGTAAAAGCTTCACTGACGTTCCTGGATTTGTATGGTATCCTAGGTTCGCGCTGGGTGCCGACAATTTTATTATCGCCTAATAAAATTCACCTTCGGTTAAGCATATAAGAAAATATATTTATTCCGAGGTAGAGAATTAGATATTAAAGGGACATTTGTAGCTCGATATATATATATATATATATATATATATATATATATATATATATATATATATATATATATATATATATATATATATATATATATAGATATATATATATATAAATATATATATATATATATATATATATATATATAAATATATATATATATATATATATATATATAGATATATATATATATATATATATATATATATATATATATATATATATATATATATATATATACATATATATATATATATATATATATATATATATATATATATATATATATATATATATTATATATATATATATATATATATATATGTATATATATATATATATATATATATATATGTACATATATATATATATATATATATATATATATATATATATATATATATGTATATATGTATATATATATATTTGTGTGTGTGTGTATATATATATATATAGTATATATATATATATATATATATATATATATATATATATATTATTATATATTTATATATATATATATATATATATATATACATATATATATATATATTATTATTATTATTATTATTATTATTATTATTATTAGATTATTATTATCATACATGCTTACTGACTTGATTTTATTTAACTTTTTATTTGATGCAATTTAACTTTTTTAGATACTAATTCTCTTCTCCCTTCCTATAAGTACGGCATCAACTTTGTGTTGGCGTGTGATACCGATTCCCATTTCATGTGTAATGCGATTGCTTACTTGGGGAAGGACACATTCAGGGTGAGAGAGGACGACGGAGAGTTTGTGCGACCTTTTCGAAGAAGGGGTCGCACAGTGACGACTGATAATTTCTTTCACTCGCTGACGACGGCATGTATTTGTAAGTCACCATTCGGCAGAAACCTTATATTCCTAAGGAACTTTCTGAGAGTGTGCTTCCGTCAAGGACTCAGTGGCCGTTTTCATTTACGAACACAATTTGACTCTCCAGTTTCAGCAAGTCAGCAGGACTAAGAAGGTGACGCTGTTGGGTTCCCTGCATCATGATCCGTTTGAAATAGAAAGACGTAAAATGGCTGTTCAGATGTTCTATAATGCTACGGAAGGGGGTATAAACACATTGATCAGATGTATTCTATATTAAATTGTGTCCGCAAGACACGACGCTGGCCACTTTGTCTTTTCTACGGGATATTGAATATAATTATGGTAAATTCTCATTTTCTCTATTCGTCCCTGTCGTCGTCAAAGAGTATGACAAGACAAAGGTTCCTCAAAGAGCTTGCCATTTAATTTTGTGCTCCCCTAGTAAGTCATCGTATTATATGTTGACCAACTTGTCAAGGCCCCTGCGTGTCCTGATGGCGGATACGTTTAGGCTGGCTGAGCTGGAGCAGAGACCTTTCCTGCCATTGGCCACGTCAAGCGCCCAAGCGTGTTCGCTTCCAAAGCTGCCAAAGTAGACAAGACCACAAGATAAACACAGCATGTTTGCAGTGCAACGGGCCCGTCTGCCTACAGCATCAAACTGCCTTGTGCCCGAAGTGTGTGTCTTCTATGTAGGTTAGTTACATCTTGAAACTTTGTTTTTACTACTTGTTTGCATAAATACTATACTTTAATCTTTACAAAATATTCATCATTCAATTTTTACCTGAAATATTGCAATAATTTTTTTTCAGCATTATTTCAAAATTTTCCAAATTATTCCCTTTTCGAAAAATTTCTTTTTGGTTAGATATTTTTTTATAGCTGCAAAATAATGTTCAAACCTCCAGCAAGCAACCATAAAAGTTTCATGCAAATCCACGAACAATTTGATAACTAAATAACACCTCGAAATTGACATACCCTTCTTCCATTTCAGGTAGCAAATTTGGGCATCGCACCTGGCGTGGTCGGGGGCCATTTATTGTATATATCCGAAAGATAAGTAGCCATATCGCTATATATTCTTATTTTCTATAGAATTTGGGGTATTCTGGTAGATTTTCATGCATAAATATCATATTTTATACTAATTACAACAATGTTTATAAAACATTTTCCTGGTGAAACCAGGAGGTCAACAAATGACCTTTAAATTAGAGTAAATTTTTGGGTCAGAATTTTTATGGCTGCAAAATAATGTTCAAACATCCAGCAAGCCGCCATAATAGCTTTATGCAATTCCACGCATAATTAGATAACTAAATAACACTGAAATTTACATTCTATTCCTCCATTTCAAGTGGTAGAAGTGGCTGTCGGAGTAGGTGTCAGCTACGGCCATTTTATTGGCAGATCCGAATAGTAAGTTGTCAAAATTGACCTTTAGATTTGGCCCCTGATATAACAGAAAATACCATCTTTGTCAAAATATTTTCACATAATTCAGTTCTGGGATAATATGACTATTAGATTAACGTAAAATTATTATTTCTTATGTTGGTTTAAAACAGCCTTGTTTACATTTAAGTTAACTTTTTGCCGAGTATGTTTACTCTTACGTTACCGTGAAGTTAAGTGGCTTAGTCAGTGTTTTTGTGACTCCTCCTCCTCCTTTATGTATTAGTGAACTATCGTTTTAACGATTGTTTTATTCTTTTGCTTTGAGTGTTTATAAATACTGGAAAGGTGATGAGTGGACATGGTGGACAGGTCAACAGCAGTTCGGGTCTTGCCAAGCTCTCACCAGTACTGTTTCCCATCGTAGCATTTATTTTGATTTGGAGGACGACTTTGGATATTTACCTTTTGGACCACGCACTTGGATATTTCCCTCACGGATTCTGGAAGACGGAACCATACGTCTGTTGTGCGTGTGTCATTGGATCACGGCTGTTATATGCAGGTGTTGTTGTCACCTGCGACCTTCACGCTGCTGTTGAGGGTTTAGCAGACGCTCTGTTTCTGGCCCTTGTTCCCGTCGGAGGATTTTTACGGGGCCTCTGTCGTCGCTGTATCCCGGCACTGGATTTTTGTATTTACTTGCCGTGTCATCCTCGTCCAGCTGCTATATACGGGAGTGACAGCAACTTGACTCGTTAGGTGACTAGTAGGGAGGCTGCCGCCAGGTAAGACGATTATCGTTCCTTCTCCTTCGGGACAAGGCGTTGCCCATTAGTACCTGGCGTTGAGTATTGGCCCTTTTGGTAGCAGTTTAATGGACTGATCACGGCCCTGAATTCAACTCCTCTTCTGATACTTCACTTAAGGTGAAATTGCGTAATTTTGTCAATCTTTATAATTTATAAATATATATATGTACGATTACATGTATATGTTGTCACTTTTGATTCTGGGTTGGTATTTAGTGGACCGAGTTCCACATCACTTAGCTTTGTGTTATAGGTAGGAATATTAAGGTTTTCCTTGTTTTCATCTCCTACTTCTTTCTACCTTATTATTATTATTAGGATATTAATATTTTGGCTAGCCTTATTTGGATCCACTTTGTTATACATTAAGTATGTTTTCTCTCTTGTGTAGGGCTTAGTGAATTAGCTTTAGGGTTACTTGTGAGATCCCGAGAACCAGGTATTTGTTCTCTTGTCTATTTATCTGAGCAATTAAGTGTATTTAACCTCACAAGGTTGATTTAAGTAATTTCCTAGTTTGCAATATATATTGTTAAGTTTTCTTGAGTTTCTGTTTGTTTTCCTTAATTCTGAGGTACATTTACTGACTGCAATCCTAGTGAATTTAAAGACCTAATAGCACCTGTATGGCAACTTGGGAGGTTGTAACAATGACATTATTCTATACAAAAAAATTAGCCACTTCCTATTTCATTTAGAAGCAAAAAGAAATTGTGAAATTTTGCCTTTTTTTTTTAATTTTTTTTTATTTTTAACCTCTGTAGGTCTGACACCTTTTCTGGCAGTCACTTATTGTAAATTGTAGTTTTATGAAGGATTCCCTCAATTTTTGTGTGTATTTAGATTATTTTGTATTTTTTCTAATATTTTCATAAATTATTTTTTGTATATACTTATTTCTAAAAAATATTTGTAATAATTATTTAATTTGTAGATGGGTATTATCTATCTTTTCAGTATTGTTTATGAATGTTGAAATTGATTTTAGAAACTAAAATGTACGGCAAAAATGAAGTTAGTGATTTTTGGCACATTTTTCTAGATGGTCGGTTCGAGCATGACTCACACACCTTTAACTTGGTACCAATATAGCTTTACCTATCCAGGTTTAAGGTCACCAGAGGGTTTTGCAAAATTAATAATTCACTGGCAGACTGCTTTGAGGATGTTACTTAGCTCGCAAAGCTTGCTTATTTAATTAATATCTCCTTGCATCTAAATGAGCAGAATTCAGACATTCTGGGTTAAAATCACGCCATGGTTGACATTGACGAGAAAAATAGTCTCCTTGAAGAAAAATCGTGCTCTCTGGAGGGAATAATTAGCCAATGGATAATCTGCAGCTTATCCAAAATTAAGTCCTATGTTGGAAGATTTTTCAGATATGTTCATGCCTGACATCAGAAATATTGCTGAAGATCATTTGGGCGGATTTCTGGAATCCAAGTAGTGATACTTGTGGAGAATTGGTATATCCAGCAATAAATATTTTTATTAGAGGGTTATTACACTGATATGAGGATTTACTTGAAAGGAAACTGCAGGGATAATAACAACAATAATATACAGAGGAACCTCTCGTAGTAAGTATAACTTACCAAGGAATGAATGTTGTCACAGTAAAAAGAGTAACAGACAAAATTGCAAAAGGCACCTGAGATGTTTAGTGAAATTAAATTTATGAGAAGGAATCGGAAAGAATATCTTTGTCAAAGGTTGATAATGTAAATATTAGAAAAAGAAACCCACAAAATTACCGAGTGTAAATTGTTTACTTACCAGTATTTACATATTATTTTACTTAACACTCGAGTACTTTCAGTCCCTATCTCTGGTGCTTTCTCAAGAAATGTGTACGTTGTCAGCCAGGGTTAAGGCCCAGCATTCTACTGGAACTTCTTGTTGAGCAGTCATTTATGTGATTACTGTCCTGGTTTCCATTCTCTTGAGAGTTGTTAATCCCCTCTTGTCGTTCTGATATCCTGAGCTGATGGTCATTGGGATTAACCTTTGTGGTAAGTAAGTGGTCACCATCAGCCTGTTGGGCAGAAAACCTAATCTCCAGAAGGGTCAATCTTAGCTTCTTTTAATATCAAAGCTTGGCTTATGGGATCTTCTGAGGTGAAACCTTTGTTTCCGTCGGTCCCTTTAATCTCTGACGAGTGTTCCTTCCACTACCCTTCAATGACTGATATTATTGCTTTTGTGTATAAGCCTACTGTTCTTTTCCCAATAATGCCTAGCTATAGCATTTCCCTGTGAGTTAAGCTGTACTGCCCTTCTGTGTTCTTGGATTCTAGTCCTTATTCCACTACCTTTTTCCCCCACATATTTGTCTCGACAATTTCTTCAATTACACTCTTTTCCTTCCTATTTATTTTTACTTTCATTTTTTAAGTAATTTGTTTCATTTTAGGCAAGTGAGGGCAACTATTTTCCGGTTTTATTTATTCCATGTACTCTCTACATTTCCTTTGTAAAAAAACTTCCTAGCTTTGTTGAGTGCCCTTTTTCTGAACCATTCCAGGTATGCTAATGCATCAAAGCTTTTATTGATGAAAGGTGAAAGGATGCCAGATGCCTGGAGGATGAGTATGCAGATCCCCATATACAAAGGAAAGGGAGATGTAATGGAGTGTTCAAATTATAGAGGGATAAAATTACTACCTCATACCTTCAAAATCTAGGACAGAATCATATATGGAAGATTACGAGGGTTGGTGTATAACTCAGCCATCCAACAAGGTTTCATTCCAGGCAAGACCACAATAGATGCAATATTTTCTGTTCAACAACTCACAGAAATATAGAGAAGGAAGAAAGAACTCCTATATATTTATTGATCTGGAAAAAGCATATGACCGTGTACAAAGAGAAGAAATTTGGAGACGTTTAAGGGCACGAGGAATACCTGAAGTATATGTTAAACTAGTTAGGGATATGCATCAAAATTGTTCAACAACAGTTCGATGTGAAGTGGAAGACTGCGTGGGATTCAATGTACAGGTACACCTTCACCAAGGGTCAGCCTTAAGCCCATTCTTATTCAGTCTGTTGCTGGATCTACTCACAGAAGATCTGAGACGTGAAATCACCTGGACAATACTGTATGCAGATGATGGATTTTTGTGTGCAACTGATGATGAAGAACTAAATATTAAAGTTAATGAGGATGGGGATGTTGAGATGGCAATGTGGACTTACTAGAAAGGATAAAGTTAGAAATGAACGTGTTAGAGGCACTCTCAAAATAGCACCAGCTTCAAACAAGTTGAGGGAAAGTAGACTGAGATGGTATGGACATACAAAGAGACAAGAGGAAGACCACCTGATAAGGAAGATGATAGATATGGGGCTACTAGGTGGTAGAAGGTTAGGCAGACCAAAATTGCAATGGATTGACCGTGTGAAGAGAGATATGAGGGTGTTGGGATTGAGAGAGCAGGATGCATACTGAAGGAGATGGAAGAATGTGTTGAAGAACCATTACAGCAACCCAAAAAGGGCATGCTTGTAGAGAAAGAAGAAGAAGAATTTATTTATTTACCTATCTTTCAAGGGTCACACATTCTCATTGCCCTAATAAGTAAACCTGCCAGAACAACTATATTTATATCATGACTGTGAAAAGAGAAGACATGCATATAGGAGTTGTGCATGTTGGCTTTCTATATGTGCTGAATTCATATTCTGTTTCTTTCCTTTCTATCTATATGTCTGAAAAGGGCAGTTTACTATTGTTACTTTTCTCTAAAGTGAATTGAATGTTGTTATCAAACTTATTGAATTCATCTGGAAAAGTTTCTTTTCAACTTTCATCACCTTGCAGAATGGCAAAAATACTATCCACATCTCCACTAACCTTTCAGTTTTAAGTTAAGGACATTAATATTAGGAAGTAGATTGGTCCCAACATATTCCACATAGATGTTAGCGAGTGTTGGTGGTAATGAGAACCCCATAGCTACACCACATATCTGTTTGCATACTTGTTCCTCAAACATCGTGAAATAAATATCACTAACAAATAATTTAATCAACTCAAAGAAGACGCCTATTTCTCTGTTTGGATTCAAAATGCCCTCAAAATATCCCATAAGCCGAGCTTTGATATTAAAAGAAGCTAAGATTGACCCTTCTGACCTGGAGATTAGGTTTTATGCCCAACAGACTGATGATGACCACTAACTTTCCACAAGGGTTAATCCCATTGACCATCAGCTCAGGATATCAGTTTCTTGTTATCACTACGATTGTCTTGTGAGAAGATAGGAAGATGTATAATTCTATGATAGCTCTCTGCACCGCATTCATCACATTTCACCTTATTAGTGCAATTAGAGTGCTTTTCAAACAGCTGAAATATAACTTAATCATTGTCACTGCATTCCATCTCTCTCTCAGTGACTTCTTGTAGAATTTGTAACAACGATGAGCAGCGTGACCTGGTTTATGACAAAAATGACATGGTTAGTCCTGTTTAACTTGCATAGAGTTAATCAATTTAGGGCTTTCTCTAGGTCCTTTGGAAACAGTATTGCTCCCTTTGCCATTTATTTCTTCAATGTATTTCATCTGACGAGCAATACTGGCATGATTGTTAACAAGTATAACCATGTCTTGGAAGGGTCCGGGCCGGTTATGGTATTTGAAACTAATACAAGCCCATTTACACTGAAGTTTGAATGGTAACTTGTTCACAATCCTTGACATATTGTCACACAGTTCCAGTTTTTTTATGCCAGCACCTAATGCACACCGAACATTAAACAAGTATGCGCCATATTCTTCTAAAGCTGCTACATCCACTTCCTTGATGGGCTTCCATTTCATAAAAATTCTCATGTGCTACTTCGTCAGTTCATAATAGTTATGTACCCTTCATTGTGAAGATTCCTGGCAGTAACATGCCTTCATTAGCTGGAAGATGCAAACATCCAGCATTAAATTCTTTGGCAGACCTTCTAGTGCAGAGTAAAGGGGTGGCAAGCGCCATACCATATCATCAGTATATTTTGTGAGGTTGTACTCATAAGAATTCTTAAATGATTTGAAAAAAGTGATGTCTCCATTAAACCTATGTAATTTAAAGTTTGGTAACAAGGCTGTCGATTTTGCTCTTGTTGAGTTGAGACAGTATTCTCCAATGCCATAACTGCTCTTCCTAAGTCATCTGCAAATAAAGTTCTCGAACCAATATGCGATGGTATGCCACGGTTTGAAGTAGTGTTAGGTGCTGTCTGACCAACAAACGGTTCGATTTAGTCCAGGTTGATATGTATTTGAAAAACTGATGTTCACAGACTAACGTTATTGCATTTGAGATTACTAGTGCAGGCAGTATATCCTAACTGTGGATATATAAAGTGAGCTTATTACGTTAACATGAAAGTTATCTATTTATCTATTTGTCTATGCTCTCAATTATATGGTTCTAACCCTTATTACATTTTGAATTTAATACATGTAACTCACCAGAAATCCTGCTTTTCATTTCTTAATATGCTTATATTATTTAATATTTTTATATAGTTTGAAATATGACATTGTTAAAAAAGTTTATCTTTTTCACATAAAACTTTATCATGTATAAAATAACATTTTTTCGAACACATACTTTATCACGAATTAAAATTAGCGTTGATTTTAATGGAGTTTAATTTAATGATTATAAATAGCATTATAATAAGCTCGCTATGCATACTCTGACTTTATCTGCCCATAATCTTATTAATGATACCTAAAGGAATGTAGTTTTGCAGTAAAACCGGACAAAAAATATTGCATATGGTATTTCCTGTGTAAATGGAAGTTATTATCGTGAACGAATGACACACTCCGTTTCATTTATCCAGGGGATGGGTAGGGGGAGGGGGTCGTGCGCTGCAAGCAATAGTCGATAAAATTCATACTGATATCAATATACATAGTTTTTTCATCAAAGCTACTGCGCTCATTTACATGCTTTATCCATTGCCGAAAGAATAAGTTAAAGGAAAGAAAATTCCGAATAAAAAGGACTTACTTTAGCACTTCATTGCAAGGATACAAATCTAACATGTATACCGGAACCGGTTTACTATTAGCATTAGGAAGTTAGACGTATATTGTTGTGTATGGTTTACGAATATGTTCATATTAGTATCGTAAACAAAAATGCATTGTAGCTACAACTTTATTTGTAATTTATTCCCAAAACAAAACATATTTATTATACTATTCATCTAAATGATATTCTATTTCCCTGCCAAAGGAAAAACACGTAAATATACTTTCATCTTTTCAACACCTTTCCTACCCCAACGAAGGTTGGGTTATCATTGGCCGGAGTTTTCTCAATAACTCCTAATCGTTATTATCCTTCTCTTTAAACGCCTTATATTTCAGTCTCTATTCATAGGTTAATATCAGACTTGCATAAAGATTTAAATATGGCGATACTATTAAGATAGAAATTTCCTCTCGGCCCCTTTTTTTTCAGGTATTTTCATTTATGAATACTAATTTGGGTAGCAGCTTTCATGGGCAGCTGATGGGCATCAACACGTACATTTAATATATAGACAATGATAATAATAGTAGGAGTTGTAGAAACAGAAGTAGCATTATTAGTAACAGGTGCAGGAAACGCGTATTTAGGATTCTTATATATTATTTATTGGATTTAATACTAAACTTTTGAAAGAATTCTAAGCAGATGAAAACAAATGAAAAGGCTACCCAAGAAAATAAAAGCTGTAGACCTACAATGAGGAAACATACACCCTTGTTTAATTACATTCCATGCCTATAGTGCCTGACCTCATACACTGAGAAGATTAAGATTATTATATGTTGCAAGGGTCAAAATAACCTCTGTCTAAATAATAGGAGAGAATTCCTAACTGGAAAGCATAACCTACCTTTGATGGTCCCTTTGAGTGTCATTTCTGTAGCTAGCTGAAAATCAATTATTAAAACTCTAGGTGAATTCAAACTCCCGCTATTACAAAAATATCATCTTTGTTTCCCAAAATAGCTAACATGAAAATGGAGTAAAATGAGTTAAAGAACATCCCAAAAACAATCAACTACCATTACTCTTCCACGAAATCTTATTAGATAAGTACCCCCCTTTATCTAATTCTGTCCGACTATTCATCAGTCCTTATCAATAACTGTGAACACAAGTCTAGAGAATTCATTTTTGATGGAGACATATAATTTTTTCCAAAGTCCTTTTCATTTTACCTAACAACAGATCTCCAGGCGCCTTTCTCTAGGGCGAGTTTCCACACTTAATGAATATTGTATAATGTCCTCTTCAACCCTCGCCATTATAGGGTTTTTTTATCCCATCTATT
>NC_087209.1:45999019-46011519 GCF_015104395.2 Macrobrachium nipponense | reverse complement strand
ATTTGCAAGAAACAAAGGGCTTACCCACGAAGGAGGCGATATACTTGCTTCTCTATAAAGCAGTAAGGCTTCACACTTCAAAATACAAAAGCAGTAAAAGAGCAAAACATTCACTGAATCATGTAAACCTTGGACTCTAGTTGTCCACATCAACTGTAGGAAGAGGTTGCCTGCGTGGTACTAGTGCTTTTGCATTCGATTTGACTATCATTAATTGTTAGGCATTAATAGACTTCATATTAGCTCTGCATACGCCAGTTTAAGTATCCAAGCATTTAAAGAACAAGTAAGGAAATATATTGTTAGTGTTCGCAATATCTGTTTACTCCAGAATCTAGAATAAAAAGACACATCCATTGTATTTAAGAGAGAGAGAGAGAGAGAGGAGAGAGAGAGAGAGAGAGAGAGAGAGAGTTTATGTCTTAAATTTATTCCAAGGTTATTTTAATGGTTTATCACATTACTTATTTTACAATAACAAAAGTTATTCAAGTTATGAATTATCTTAGAGATGCAAATTTAGTTTTTTTTTAAATAAGAATATTATACATAAAACATAAAGAGAAATCGTCGGAATTAAATGCTTTTATTAATAATTTCATCTACAGTTTCATAAATGGGTTGCTTGTGGCAGCAGGTAAATCTTATAACAACGAACCGAAGTTATTTTTTTCCTTGACGTTTTATGCGCCAGAAGTTTAATCATGAAATGCTCTGGATTCACTTTTTTTTTCATTTTTTTTTTTTTTTTTTTTTTTTTTTTTTTTTTTGTTTTTTTTTTTTTTTTTTTTTTTTTTTTTTTTTTTTTTTTTTTTTTGTAGTGGAGGGAGCGTATTTCCTCCATTGTGAGCGACTTGGGAAGAACTACTCGCCTGTCTTAATGACAGTATTTTGTCTCCTTTGCTAGACGTAATGTCCTTTCTCTCTCCAGCAAATTTTACTCTCTCTTCTGACTATGTTCTCAATTTCCTCTTTTAATCGTGCGCGTACAGTTGTCCCCTGATTAACTTTATTTTTATTTGTTGACTACTGGCCCTGCCGACGCCTCATTTACTTTTCAAAGCTTTAACTACGTTCCGTAAAAATTTAATTGTCATTCACAAAGACAATAGATTACTTGGAACCCGTCGTATGTAGGGAATATTAAGTTCTACCTTTCTCTCTTTTTATCCTTCCTTCCCTTCATCATTTTTGCTCTCCCACTCACACTTCCTTTCTCCGTACTTGCAGAAAATTATATCTTCAGCCTGAGCCGTTTAATGTTTACAAAATTACGCCACACCAACTGTGTAGGAGTAAAGCCTGATGTATCCGGAGGAATAAAAAGAAAAATTTATGATAAATTTTTAGGATGATATTTGACAGACAAACGAAAATTCAAATGCATTTATGCTCCTAATTTTAGTAAGCTATTTGAGGTAGCTATAAAATAAAGAAAACGTTCCAATCAATTTTGGAAGACACGCCGAGTGTACACTCACACACACACACACACACACACACACACACACACACACACACACACACACACACAAAATCAGAAACTCACAAAAAGAGACAACTTTCGTTATTTTTTTTAAATATATGAAAAACAGTTTCATTTTGCATTCCGACCTGGAAAATACCTTCAGTGGTAAATGCATTTTAGAATTGCACGGGTACTGTAACAGTCTTTATCAGCTCAGCTGGAATATAAGTTAAAGTCTTTCCTTTCGAGTTACATTTAAAACGGTTCTTGCTATACATTGATCTCTTTCTGCCTATTTATCCCTCTTTCAACACCACCCTCCCCACCTCTCTCTCTCTCTACTCTCTCTTCTCTCTCTCTCGCCTCTCTCTCCCTCTCAACTCCTCTCTCTCTCTCTCTCTCTCTCTGATAATTTGAATATCTATAAAATAATTTATTTTCAGCAAATTTTTAATTACAAATGCAAGATCTCTAACCGCTGGCTTCATATTTCCATTGTGCTAACATTTATTTTCTGAACCTCCCGCTAGCTGTAAGCATTTTCTTTGATTTAACATTAGCCAGCACTCACCTTTCGTGCTCATACAAACAGGATGGTTTGGTATGTTATCCGTTTCGCACATAGAAAGTAACCTTTCGATTCTAATGATCATGCAAAGGACAAAATCAGTTTCGAGGTACAAGGATTTTTTTCTGACTTTGAGAGGGAATGTCAATGTCGTCTCGGATTCAACAGTTTAAGGGGAGTAAAATGAAATAGAAATAAGGACTCCTTCTGTTCTAGACACGAGGTCTCAAGGAAAGACTCGTTACTTATAATTTTACCTTTTTATTGTTTATTTCTCTATATATAAAGCCATCAAATACACCGAGTATTTTACTATTTATTGTGGGAATAAATATGACGATATAATTGACGAAATTAATTTTTTTTCAGGTATGAGGGTTTATACGAAAATTTGAGGAACAGTGGAAAAACTATGCAAAGCCTATATAAGTGGCGCAAGTTCTTTTTTTATTGTTTGCTTGTATAAATACCTGAGAATTGCTGTATTAATTGCTCAAGTCCTGGTTCATAATATTTTGTCATTGAATGATGTATTTCTTCATTTAATCCTTACTCAAAATATCATACTTATATTGTCATTGAATAAGAGCAACCAACTTTCTGTATATTATAATTTGAATTCCCTCTCCCACATTTGCTTTCACTTCCCTATTCATTTACTAAGATTTTTCTTAATAGATTTTTCTCCCTCGCTTTCTCTTTCATCCTTCATTTTTATTTAAAACGTTTATCATTTTTTTATTGCATGTCCCCTCTTCACATAATTTGCTTCACTAACTTTTTTTTTCGGTTTTTATAATATTTATCTTGTTACGGATATCCCATTTAAGTTTCCCTTTTCCTCAAACATTCTTGTATACCCTTTTGTTTCCTTTCAATTAGTATTTAAAATTGCTCTCACTAATTCCTCTTTCCATACCTTTACAACTTTTGCTTCCCTACCATCATAATTTACAGTTCTTTTTCTATTCTGTTAATATTCCATTTATGTATTCCATTTCACTGAGCATGTGCCTCACTTTAACTACACTCAGTGAAACATTCACATCTACCTTGCTCTCATAATCTGGCTTCTTGGATGACCCTTTCCTAAACTTCTTTGACGGCATCTGTTTAGTACCTGTCTTTCAGGGTTCCTCCTGATTTTTCCCTCCTACCACTCCAGAAGTCAACATCCTTTTCCTAAACCTATCACCATCCATTCGATTAGCTATTCAAAACCATATCACATTCTTATTTTCTCTTATGTTAGTAGTTTTACAATCTCACCGTACTCAGCATCTCTTCCCCGTTAATAATTGAAGGATTCCAGCCTCTATTCTTACATCCGTGTTCAACTTCTATACTTCGTTTTCAGAAAGAAAATTAGCTCAACAATCCGTTCCCACATTCCAATCTCATCTCCTTAGATGCTGAAACTTCCTCCCAGCATTTTCAACATGTTCACATACTTTTCTAGCTTCGCTGTTTCGTGTTGTGATATCATGAATCTCGTTTAAGCAAACTCGCCTTTCTCACCTTTGAGCAGTAGGAGTAAATAAAAACTGTTGTGTAAGAGAGAAATTGAGAAATATGCGCAGTATATAAGCGAGGCGTAGTATATAGGCGATGGGAGAGGCGATGGCAGTTGTTGCAAGAAAGAATTTATGATAAAACAGGTAGAAAAGGGTGAATATTCTTTCAGAGAAAAGTTAGTAAATTATCTCTTATTAGATATTTTTTTCTTAAATTATATATAAACTGATTTATTCATAAGTATATCAAATGCTTCTTCATAAGGAGAACTTAGAAAATTATCTCTACCACCATGTAGAAATATACCGGGAGGCCCTAGTGAAAAAGATGTCGATAAACACTACTAGAAGAGCAAGGTTAATAATTGCACTTTTATCTTATAATTTGGGTTATTCCTCTCTCTCTCTCTCTCTCTCTCTCTCTCTCTCTCTCTCTCTCTCCTCTCTCTCTCTCTCTCTCACCTTATACTTTTTGAAAACGCGAAAATACCCATCGTAAATGAGCATATAAAATCTAATGAGACTGACGGAGCATTTTATTCTAGAAGAAATCCGCGGGAGAAAGAACGTTTAAATTTGTGGTGAGCAGAGACTGCTGGATCCTGTCAAAATCGGAGCAAGAATTGTATAACTCTTGTTATTTTCGCTCAGTCTGTAATATTCCTCAAGACAGGGATGAATTATTGGCGCACGGGTGCCTTGGTAAAGCCACTGAGAAGCCTCTGGGATTTCAGTTCGAATATTGAAATGTTGACATTTTGACACTCTTAAATCTTTAAAGTTTTCATTTCAGCCTCTTCCGTATTGTCAGAATTCTGTTATTTATCATTTCTTTGTTATGTATTATCTATGCTTTATTTATAAGAGCTTTCATATGTCACAGTAAATCAAAATATAATTTCTTTAAGAAACTTTAGAAATAAAAACAAAATAGCAATTGAGACATTTTATGAAATAGAGAGAAAAAAAAATATTGAAAACTTCAAGCAAACTAAAAGAAAAACTAAAACTGATTTCGCAAGTAGGTATTTATCCACATTTCCCTCTTTCAGTTAGCTTTATTGGAATCATTGTGTATATGTTTGGTATTACCATGCATTTATACGTTACTATCGGTATTGCTCACGGAGATGAATTAATTCTCTTGTAGAATAGTAGTAAAATCATTTATGTTAATTACGAAGCTGATTTTCCCAATATTAGAGGATCAAAATCTCTGAGCATAACATTCTAAATGATTCTAGCAACATTGTTTGTATTCAAAACTGAAGCCAGTTTCGAATATAAAAAGTTTTCCTTCAGAAGAAAACCTTCAAATCTAGAACATTTTTTATACTGCATTGATTTCCAGTATTTCAAAATTTTACTTTTGCTTAAATGGGAATAAATTTATACCTTTAATATATTTAAAGATAGTGAAGTTTGTTTTGAACTGCAGTTACTCATCCGAATACGATTTCATTCATGTGAATCTTATGCAACGGCCATCAATCAAAGATTCTCTTTAAAGTAATAAGTCGGTAATGGCAAGATGGGTTTTATGCTATAGTTAGTTACTTCAAACAAAACGGCATGAAAGAAAGTTTTTGAGTTGTAATACTCTTTCATGGTAGGGTTGTTTATGAATGTTTATGAATCAGTGTCTACAAAAACTTTAAAGGCATCACTGCATTGCAAGAAACGCTCCTCTGGCCACATGACCTTTTCATCTGCGATTCAACACATGAAGACTTCAGAGCCTTCTCGACTTCATCGTTGCAAGTTACTGATCAAATCGTAGCCGGTCGTCCGAAAAAGGCCTGTTTTTTCCTGTGGCACAAATCGTTAATGTTTATATGCCCTGGGAAAATAACAATAATTTTGATCAATACTGCATGATCCTAGATGAGTTACACAATATTGTTCACGATTCTCTTGCTGATCATATTTGTATAATCGGGAACCTTAGCACTCACCCCACAAAACAATTTTATAATAACTTATTCGCTTCTGTTAAAATCATGCTCTCCAAATTAGCGATGTAATGCTCCTCCCGCCCTCCTCTTATTCATATGTACAAAATAGAAGGGACACAATTACAACCTCCTGGCTGGACCATTGCATCACATCTCCACAAATTCACGATTCTATTATAACCTGCAATATTCGCTACGATCTTGCAACGGGCTCGATCACATCCCATTACAGGTGTCATTCAGTACCCCATCCCTCCCTACAGTGAACCCCGTAACTGACCGCCCACCAGCTGTAAATTGGGACTTTAAAAACCAACAGACAACCAGATACTTTAGGGCCACAGGTTGCGGCCAATAGTTCAAACGGCAGACGCCTTACTTTGTACTAACACAAATTGTAGCAATGATCACTTCAAAGGGATCTGAATGAATTCTATTTGAACGTAATTTCCGCTATGCTTGATTCGGGCAGGGTTACTTTTAGGTTTCGTCAAGGTAATTCTCGTAATATACCTGGATGGAATGACTTGGTTAAAATCTGTATACATATTCAAAAGAAATGATTTTACTGTGGAGGCAAAATGGTAGCCCGAGGGAAGGGCACTGCATTACTAATCAGACAGGCGAGAGCACAGATCAAACTTGCTCTTAAGCACTGCAGATTAAATGAAAATCAATTAAAAGCTGATGCAATGTCTAGAAACTTAGAATCCGGTGATTATCCTCGTCTTTGGAAAGATATCAAGTCCTTACTTAAATCCCAAAACTAAAAAGCTATCACAGAGAGTAGGAAAAGCAGTTGGTGATGAGGCTATCACAAGTATGTGGGGTGATCACTTCAGCAATACCCTAAATTGCATAAACAATCAAGACTCCCGAAGGGATGTGCAGATCGTATTACGCCAGGTAGCACCATCGATGCCACAAACAGCCTGCCTAATAATAACTCGCCCGGCTGCGATGGTCTTCCCACAGAAGTTTTCAAATTCTGTCATCCAATAATTTACATTTTGCTAGCTTCCCTATTCAATGCATGCATAATTCATCAATTTTTTCCAGACTCCTTCTCTTTGGTTTTACTGATACCTTTAATCAAAAACAAGCCAAAGGATGCAGCTGACCCTGGCAATTACCAGCCGATTGCAATCATAACGATAGCGTCGAGAATACTCGAGTCGGTTCTTCTAGTGAGACTTCTTCCCTTCCTACACACCACTGCCAACCAGTTCGGATTTAAAGCAAATCACTCAACCGACACCTGCATCTACATACTGAAAGAATTGCTGAACATCAGACTCTTCTATTTTCCTATGTTTTATGGATGTGAGAAAAGCATTTGACAGAGTAAGGCACCTGAAGCTTTTCCCGAAGCTGCATGAAAGAGGCACACCTCTATATTTAATTGGCATTTTATATTGCTGGTTCTCCACACAGCGATTCCTTGTCAAATGGGGTAACGTATTGTCGCGCACCTAGGGGTCCCTAAACTGGCTTCGGCAAGGGGGCATTCTCTCTCCATACCTGTTTAATACATACACAGATGTCTTGAATGTCAAAGTGAACTCACTCCCAATAGGATGCATCGTCAGTGAAACAGCTATAATCAACCTTTGTTACGCCGTCGATATCCTATACAACGAAACCAAGACCCAGGGTATACCGCTGCTCCCGAGATCGATTAAGCATATTATAGAACCACAAATTTTCCTAGGAAATCCTCGGCTGGAATTCGTGCACGAATTTCCGTGCACGGCCTAAAAGATATGGCAGACAGAACAGAGGTGCCGTAAACAATGTCGAGTCTGATCACCCGGCTGCAATACAGCTGCAATTTGCTCATACAAAGCATCCTAAGTAGTGAGGCAAGAAGATCTAAATTGTGGGAAGATGGGAAAATGAGGTGTTTGTTCCCTAAATAACTTAATCTCTGTTTATGCAAAATGTCATCTGCAGAATTTGTCATTATTATTGTATTGCTACTATTATTGTTAATACTGGTATTTTCCTTTTTTCATTATTACTGTGATTATAATCATTATAGTTTTTGCATTTAATTCTATAACTATTCTCAATTTTATTGCAGTTATGACCATTATTTTGATTTACATCTTTTATACTACCTCAGCAAGTGTGGATATTGCCGATTAACCTTTTTTTCATTATGTTATCTTATGTATCTAGACTGCATGTTATTGTCTATTCTTTGTATATTGCATGTATATCGAATTTATATGAGCTGATAAAATTTTTTTTTTTTTTTTTTTGCTCTATCACAGTCCTCCAGTTCGACTGGGTGGTATTTATAGTGTGGGGTTCCGGGTTGCATCCTGCCTCCTTAGGAGTCCATCACTTTTCTTACTATGTGCGCCGTTTCTAGGATCACACTCTTCTGCATGAGTCCTGGAGCTACTTCAGCCTCTAGTTTTTCTAGATCCTTTTTCAGGGATCTTGGGATCGTGCCTAGTGCTCCTATGATTATGGGTACAATTTCCACTGGCATATCCCATATCCTTCTTATTTCTATTTTCAGATCTTGATACTTATCCATTTTTTCTCTCTCTCCCTCTTCAACTCTGGTGTCCCATGGTATTCCGACATCAATGAGTGATACTTTCTTCTTAACTTTGTCAATCAACGTCACGTCTGGTCTATTTGCACGTATCACCCTATCCGTTCTGATACCATAGTCCCAGAGGATCTTTGACTGATCGTTTTCTATCACTCCCTCAGGTTGGTGCTCGTACCACTTATTACTGCAAGGTAGCTGATGTTTCTTGCACAAGCTCCAGTGGAGGGCTTTTGCCACTGAATCATGCCTCTTTTTGTACTGGTTCTGTGCAAGTGCCGGGCATTCGCTTGCTATGTGGTTTATGGTTTCATTTTTCGTATAGCACTTCCTACATATGGGAAAGATGTTATTTCCGTCTATCTTTCTTTGGACATATCTGGTTCTTAGGGCCTGATCTTGTGCCGCTGTTATCATTCCTTCAGTTTCCTTCTTTAGCTCTCCCCTCTGTAGCCATTGCCAATCAACGTTAATAATAATAATAATTATTATTATTAACGTTGATTAAGAAATCGATTGTTGTTTGCATGCTTTATTCTTTCGCTTTATGTGTGAAAACAAATGCGAAATGAGAGTTAAGCTCGGTATATAGCTAATCTGAAACTAAGCGTTATTGTAAGAAAATATTCAACAAGTAAATAAGTTAGAATTCGAACATTAGCTTTTATGCTTGCCTAATTTTGGAAATTCGAGAATTCCATGCAACGTCAACCAACAATTAAATTACTTTTACTTTTTTAATCCGCCAGTCATTGAAACCGAGCATCATCTTTATTGAAAAAAATAACTGAATATTCATAGAAATGAAGTTCTTGTATTCCCTTTGATTAACTTTGTTCAGAGTACAGGATGTTACCTTCCACTAACGAATGCAGTCCATTTCCACTTTCAAATGATTTTATGTCACCGGCACAGTAAATCATTCACGATTAGGCATAAATATACATATCATTCAAGTTCTCTTATGCTGTCATGGTTATTTATGGTTAAATTTTGCACAGTCACATTCGTTCTATATCAGTTTATACTACATCGGTCAAAAGAATAAAAAATATATAAAATTTCTGATAACCAAAACAGGGACTAGGATGACTTTTGTGTAAATGGAATTAGTAAGCTAAGCCGAATTAAAAATATATGCCAAAATTCAAGATTAACTAATGAACAGTCAAGTGGTATGTAAAGTCTTGTCAGGATCGAACATTCATACACTTTTCAAAAGAAATGTTTGTCTCGAATAATTAAAAGGTGAAAGCGCTTTGTTCTCTAAGTATCACTTAACAGCACCCCCCTCCGCAACATATACACTTACCTGCACAATACCCTAAAATTTGAAACAGTTTATCATTCCTGAACAATAAGGAAGTAAAAAAAAAGGAAAATAGAACTAAATGAAACAGTCTATAATATACATTGTGTTATATGTTCTTTATGGCACGTATTTTTGTTAATAGCTTAGTCTTCAAAAAAGTTTTAGACCTTATTATTGGCTCTTCCTCTGTATCTCTCTAATATTCGTCGTAGAATGAAAAATGCATCTGAAACAAAATATTATTTTTCTATTTTTCAGAGAGAGAAGGGGAAGAGGGGGAGAGAGAGAGGAGAGAGAGGAGAGAAGAGAGAGAGAGAGAGAGAGAGAGAGAGAGAGAGAGAGAGAGAGAGAGAGAGAGAGAGAGTTGGTTTTTAAAAATTCTATGCATAATAAACAAATATGAACAACTTAAGCAAAGCTGTGATGTTCTGCAATCGGCCAGGTCATTGCACGACGCCTTAGGTTAAAATTTGGTTCATGGATGCTTACGTTTGGACGTATATCCCTAAAAATTTATTTACTAAAGTAAATGGAAATGATGGCTAGTCAAAGTATTCAGATGCCATTAGTCTAGACTACGTGTCGTACTGTTGGATAGATCTTTAGTAATTCACTCTGCGTTTCTACCTGTTAAGAGAAATATAAATAAGTATACCATTCCTTGAAAAAAGACACTAGATATTTTTATCTACTATCATTATTTCAGCAATAGTTCTTGACGTTAAAAACTTTTGTATAAAATATACGAAAATATTGAAGTTCATCATTGCTCTTCTAATTCTCCATCGGTAATTCTCTCTCAACTGAATCTATAAAATGAAAAATAATAACTAACATTTAATTAAGTACTTACATCAAATGTAACATAAATAGGGAAAGGATAGCAGGGAAGAATCAGCAACATCATCTTTAAAAAAAACTCATGTGTTTTAGAATCCGAATGAAGCGAGGAACTTGTAAAATAGATCGACAAAATTGGATGTTGACAGACTGAAAGGCAAATGAAAGATATGAGAGCCATAGGGAAGGAATAAGTTGAACAGTAATGGAACAAGGGGTAAAGGCAAGATTTAAAATATCAGATGGAAGGGAAACGAGAGAGTAAAGAATAAATATATTGGAGGTGGATTTATAAACGGGAGTACAAAACATAAACCATGAAATATTAAACTAAATGATGAGAGTGAATATGTTGAAAGTTGGACCCACTAAGTGGGTCCTGGTTGAAAGGAACATATTATTTGGTGATGAAAATTTTGAGGAAAAATACAAACGTTTTAAGGGGGAACAGAGTATTAAAGAAGAATAACTGATAATGTGGGATAAAATTAATGAAGAGGGGTGGTCTATTTTAATATTTATGTACTCATAAGTATAGAAAGAAAAAAAATAATAAAAAATGTATGTAACCAACGAATTCAATCTCTCTCTCTCTCTCTCTCTCTCTCTCTCTCTCTCTCTCTCTCTCTCTCTCTCTCTCTCTCTCTCGATTAAAAGGTGACATTTCCATTCCACAGTGCATTTAAAAAGCTACAAATGCCAGCATAGTTCTCTTTCTGCGATTAACTTATTTTTATTTTCTTACAATTTCCAGGTTCGAATTGATAATCGCTGAACACGTTTAAAAATGGAAAGCCTTCCTTTACGTACTTGGATAATGAAATTTCTCTTTTACATGCATTATAGACTTCCAATGAAACTTTTCTTTTCCAAGAATTCATAATATCTCCACGAAGGAAAAGTTGAAGTTTGGCAATTAAATGCATGAAAATACAAATTGCAAGTTTGAAACTAGAGACAAATCATTTACTTGGTAAATATGGTATAACGAGTTCACTTCACTACCGAGGAATGTGGTTGTAAAAGCTATTGTAAAAAGGAAAGCACCTGTGGAATGTTTATTTCGGTGCTTCGGTCCTGTAGAAAGATGGGAGATGGCAATTTAGTGAAAAGAGTAGATCAGTTGGAAGTGTTCAGGGGATGAAGGAGAGTAAGACCAAAAAGTGCTAGGCAAACGTATTAGCAAAGTCCTCTAAAACCAAGAAGAATATGTGTAAATGAAAGATGGCTTCTGCATTATGCGCGGAATAGATAGTATGCTACTGGTAAGTCTTCTGGGAAGGAGTATGAAGTGATTGATTAGGTGAACGTTTTCATCGTCAGGGGTTCATTTACACTTATGCAGTTCAGTTATGAATGTAGTGGTGAGCATTACCATTTCTTTTCTCGAGGGACATTCCTGCCTTAGGGAAAGTGCTCTGTGATCAATGTATATACACAGACATACACACGCAAATAACCGAATTATATTTCCTTTTCACCTACTGAAGTCCTTTGCTTACATATTTTTTTTCTAACGTATTATTTAAATCCTACATGGTGTATTATGTATTAAAGCGTATCGTTTACACAAAGAAAAAGTCGCACCAAAATCAGACGAATCTTTATGCACATGGAGCCACTGAGAAATGAGTTTCCATCAACATGCCGGAGCTCTTGGGTACTGCTTCCACGCGTGTTCTCATTGTTTGCAGTCGTGTTGGGTTCAAAGACAAAATGTCTCCCACTGCATCTGATGCATTAAGAGAATGAACATCCTGTCTTAGACCACTGTAAAGAGCTGAGATGAAATGAGAGCTACGAATGAGATGACTTTACTTTACAAAGGAGAAGCAGACTATGAAAAATTTGCTCAGGACACTTTCAGCTATAAAGGAAAAGCAACATTTATCGTGAATCAACAGTAGTAGTATTTCGTATATATAATATATATATATATATATATATATATATATATATATGTGTGTGTGTGTATATAGTATATATATATATATATATATATATATATATATATATATATATATATATATAACGAAATATATATATATATATATATATATATATATATATATATATTTATATATATATATATATATATATATATATATATATATATATATTATATAGATATATATATATATATATATACGTATATATATATATATACCACATTCCTCGGTAGTGAAGTGAACTCGTTATACCATATTTACCAAGTAAATGATTTGTCTCTAGTTTCAAACTTGCAATTTGTATTCTCATGCATTCAATTGCCAAACT